>NC_022022.1:6379068-6398841 GCF_000317375.1 Microtus ochrogaster
GGAGGGCGTGGCTTCTACGCACAGCATCTGGAAGGCTTGGCAGAATTCCTAAGTTACACATTCAGGAAGAAAAAATTTTGATTATAAATTACGATACAACCATCTTTTGGAATGAGCCTGGGACAACGTGCTGAGAGAACCTTGACCTAGTCTTGACTCGGGAGAAGCCAGGTTTCTGCGGGATCGATCATCCCAGAAAGCGTTTGGAGAGAAATGTTAATGGAAAAACCCGTGCTCACTGGACACTTGGTAATCCATCATAGTTGTCAAGTTTAGTAAAAACAATGGAACAGGAATAAGAAAGGGTGCCAATACCACCATTCTCAGAGGACAAAAACTGAAAGCAAAGTGAGGCTGGAGTTATCTTGAGGCCAGACCTGTGCTAGCAAAAGTCCATACCTCTGGCCAAAGCATTCTCCAGAGGGCTGGAGAGATGACTCAGTGGTTAAGAGCACTGGCATCTCTTTCAGAGATTTTCAACGTGCGTGTAGCAGCTCACAATCGTCTGTAATTCCAATGCTTGGGGATCTGACACCCTCTTCTGGCTTTCACAGTCACTGCATGCACATGGTGCACAGACATCAACGGAGGCAGTATTCCCATAAAGCCCACAAACATTCCATAGAGGGGCTGGGGAGACGGCTCGGGGAGTAAAGTGCTTGTCTAGGACTTGAATATGATGATCAGAATCCACATTCTAAAAAGCTAGGCACAATAGTGGCCTGCTCGCAATCCCAGCGTTGGACAAGTGAAGTTGGGAAGCTCCCTGGGGCTTACTGGACATCCTGCTTATCCTGCTTTGGCAAGTTCACAGAATGGGGTAGTGATGGTGGCTTGGTTTAAAAAAAAAAAAAAAAAGTAGAGCCAGGCAGTGATGGTGCACACTTTTAATGCCTGCACTTGTGAGGCAGAAGCAGGCGGATCTCTGTGAATTCGAGGCCAGCTTGGTCTACAGAGCGAGTTCCAGGACAGCCAGAGCTACGTAGGAAGGCTCTGTCTTGAAAAACAAAACAAAATAGTGGAAATCACGTGAAGAATGACACCTGGGTGCTTCTCTGTCCTCCACTTGCTCCTGCATTTAAGCATGTGCATACGTGGGACCCGCACAAAAGGACTCCACAAAGGCTGTGTTTATTCTATTGATGCATTAAAACGTCACCACAAATCTGCTTGATACCAGTGACATACATTTGTTATCTCAAACTTTCTGTGGGTGAAGAGGCCCATGGCTTAGCTGGGGACTCATAGGCTGCCACGCAGTATCAGCAGGGTAAGGTCCTGACCAGTTTCCAAACTCACCCAAGTTGTCGCCCGAATTCATTTCCTTATGGTTGCAGGACTGAGGTTGCTGGCTGCTTCCAGAGACCTAACCTGGTTCCTAAGGTCACCTGCTGTGTGCCTTTCCCTCAGGTGGGGTAGCCTGCTTCTTGCCATCCAACAGGAGAAACACGACACACTTTCTGCAGTCTGCAGCCACGAAAACCACCTCAGGAGTGGCTACTCACTTCTGCTGCAGCTTCTGGCTAGAGCCAAGCCATGAGTTCCATCCACACCGGGACTATTTGAAGGGCATGACTCATTGGGGATTGCCAGTAAGGTGTGTCCTCCGCACACTAAAACACTTGGTTATGTGTGTGCTGTGTGTGCACGTGGCCTGAGCACACGATTCCGGGAGAGTTAGATGACCACATTTGCTTGCGTTTGCTCCAGGTCAGATTATGAAACAAGATTCCATATGGAGCAGTTCTGTTTGGGAGGCGCTCCTCCGAAACACCTGCAGAGCGAGGGAGAGGGAGGAGAGGGAAATGTAATGGGACAAAGCGGCTGTTAATTACATGGTAGTAGTGTTACAAATTGCGGGCAATTTGAATTTAAGCCCCCCCTCCCCCCAGGTTCTCATAATAAGCATAATACAGGACTCTCCCGTACCACATGAGGAGTAAAGAGCTGAGGGGTTTATACACCAATAATAGGCACGAAAAATGAAGAAGTCTGGGGCTGGAGAGATGGTTCAGTGGCTAAGAACACTGGCTGCTCTTCCAGAGGACCTGAGTTCAATTCCCAGCACCCACATTGTGTTGTGGTTCACAAAGGTCTGAAACTCCCATCTCAAGGGATCTGATATTCTTTTCTGGCTTTTGTGGGCACTACAAGCACATGATGCACAGATATACGTGCAGGTAAATAACCACCCCATACACACACATATAATGATTATATATATATATATAAAATGAGAGATGAGAGGGTGATTTCCCGTGGAGGAAATTTGGGAAGGGCAGGACCATCTAATATTTTTTTTTAACTTTTTAATGAGATGTGTTTAACACACACACACACACACACACACACACACACACACACACACACACACCCCAAATCCACATCTTGATGAACTTTCACAAGGAGAATGTGCCCATGGAAGCAGCTCTCTCTAGAAGCTGCTATGGTGACCCCGCTTTCCAGGGTAACTGGTACCCTGCTGTAGAACGGCGTGGATTAGTTTGGTCCATGTTGTTTTCACATAAGGGAACCACGCATGTACTCACAAAATGTTCGTATGTGGCATCCAAGTGTAAATGAGTACTCGTGAGTGTGCATGTAGGGGCAGGGGGTTGGAAACCGGGGTCTCCCTCTGTCTTTCACTCCCCATTGTTTTAAGAGTGGGTCCTTACTGAACCAGGAGTTTGCAGTTGCAGGTAGACTGGCTGGCCACCAAGCCCCCAGAATCCACCTGTCTCTGCCACCCTGTGCCCCATGCTGGGATCTTAGGTACCTGCCACCACACTTAGCTTTTTACATAGCTGTGATCTCAGATCCCCATGCTACCATGGGAGACTCTTAGTCCCTGAGCCATCTCCTTAGCCCACAGATGTTTGGGTCCTGCATTTTAGCTCCGGCCTTGGGAGGTCATCCATACTGCTACATGCTCATGGATTATGCATTCTCATGTTGTGGAATATTCCATGTCACAATGGTATACAGTCCACTGATTGATGTGGGATGTCCTTCTGTATATGTGATGCTTTTAATAAATGGGTTAATAAGTAAAGCTGTTTTGGCTGAAGTTTTAGCAGAGCAAAGCCAGATGGGAAATCTGAAAGAGATATAGAAAGTAGGCAGAGTCGAAGAAATGCCATGTAGCTGCCGAAGGAGAGGAACCTGGAAACTTTCGGTTAAGCCACAGCCTTGTGACAATGCACAGATGAATAGAAATGGGTTAATTCAAGATGTAAGAGCTAGCTAGAAATATGCCTGAGTCATTGGCCCAACAGTGTTGTAATTAATACAGTTTCTGTGTGATTTTTCAGATCTGGGCAGCTGGGAAATGAAAGAGCAGTTTCCGTCCACAACCGATGATGGGCATTGGGCGGTTTCTTAACAGGACTTCTGTTTGATGTGCCTTGTACAGTATTCTCTATGGCAACACAGCATCTTTAAGTAACGGTGTAAGCTACGAGAAGGTTCTATAAGGTGAACACCAAGCCCAGTGCGGGGATAGCTCGGGATAAAACAGAAGCCATGTGTGAGCCAGCCATGTCCACTGCTCTTTTGTTTTTAGTGGTTTTAATTACTCCTTCGATTTCACTCAGCAGAAGCTTGAGTTGCCTGGCCAGGCTGACAGTGGATCTAGAGAAAGATTTCCAGTGATGTTGCATGGCTTTTCTCTTCTGGTTTTCCTTTTTATTAAAGATTCCAAGGTCTCACTCACTTACCAAGGGAATGGGCATGTGACTCAAAAAGACAAATCGAAGCTTCTTTCTAGTAAATTTGGGGACTTGTCAGTAATTATGTAAGCTGATTCCGACTCTGTATAGTGAATCTATACACAAATAATAATGATAATAATAATAATAATAAAGTTTATAAACCTTAACTCATTACCCAGTGTGTACTCTAAACTGTGTTGGTGATGGGAGTAGGAGGCGCCCCACCCCCAGAGACTCTTGGGGCCAGCAATGGCGCGGCAGCAGCAGCAGCAGCAGCAAGAGGGTCAGTGGTCTGAGTAGCCAGCTAGGAACAAATAAGAAAGCCTCTGGTAACTGAAACAGGGACAGATTCAAAAGCTGCAGGGTGAGGTTGGGGTGGAAGATGGTGTGGTGTTCTTAATTTGTCTGGTTCATTTTTCTGGATTCTGCATCAACATTGAAAAAAGAGGGAGAGGGTCCAGTGAAGTGGCCCTGATTGAGACCTTGCTCTGGTTCTGGCGGACTTTTGCATCCTTTTTCCAGGCTCTGTCCTGGTTGGTCCTTACTCTTCACTTTATTTGCATACACACAGCCAATCAGGGCCTGTCTATGTCGCTATAAACCAGTGGTTCTCAACATTGTGGATAGCGACACCGCTTGCCCAGAATCAAGTGACCCTTTCACAGGGATCGCCTAAGACCACCAGAAAATACACAAGCTTACATCATAATTAATAACAATAGCAAAATTATAGTTATGAAGTAGCTACAAAATAGTTATATGGTTGGGAGTCACCACAACATGAGAAACTATATTAAAGGATCGCAGCCTTAGGAAGGTTGAGGACCACTTTATAATATAAACTCTGTGCCCATCCTCTTTATCATCCAACTTAGGCTCTCCCCAGAGAGGAAAGACTCCCTCTGCCCTTAAGACCTGAAGAGATCTGCCACAGGAAGGGAAACTGGGACCTGCCTCAGCTTCTGAGATAGGCTGCTCCCACCTAAGGCGGAAAATTGCTTGTTATCTGATACCAAGTGTTCAGCCCTGAAATCACATACATACAAGTACCATTATATGGACTGGGCAGGCTCTATTTATATATTTAGGAATATATACGTCTATAACAACAAGGAAAGAAATCGATGTCAATCTGCCTTGTTGCTCTTGCAGAGGATCTAGGTTTGATTTCAGCACCCACATGGTAGCTCCCAACCATCCATAATTCTAGTTCCAAGGGGTCTGAGTCCCGCTTCTGACCTCCTCAGGCAGGAGGCATGCAAGGGGTACACATACATACATGTAGGCAAAATATTCACATGTGAAATAAAGTTGAAAAAGCAAACAGAGGCCATGAATTTGAGAGAGCAAATGAGGAGTGTGGGGGAGGGGTCAGAGAGAGGAATGGTAAGTGGGGGAATGATGTCATGTTTTCATTTAAAATTATATTTTTAAAAGAAATTTGGACCCACTATTTCTTGCTCTAATTGTCACTCCTATGTGAACTTCCGTTTTCCTGTGTGAATTAGTTTTCCTGAGTGGGGAATACAGACTTCTTTATTTGTTCCCTGTTACCTCCTGCCTGCTTTGTTCCAGGATGAGCGACCAAACTCTGCCCGTTTTACTACCACAGTTCCCAAAGGGTCCCTGCTCCCAATGCAGCTTAAACCATGTACAGCCCTCCTTCCTAGCCAGTGTAGGGTTTGATCTGTTACCAAGGAAACAAGACATTCAGGCTTCTCTGGTCCCCATCTCCTGCCTGGGTATTTTAAAATCCCATAGTTGTTACTGCCCAAATGAACCCAGAAACGGAAATGGATAAAACATCTGCTGTAGAGAAGGAAACCACAAAGCTGAAGTTTATCCTGGGAGCATCCTTCCTTAACGATTCATCAGCTTCCATTGGAGCCGTGAAGGGACTGAGAACAGATAACTGAGGGTTACGATGAGGTGGTCCAGCACACAGTAGGCCTCTTGTTTGGTCGCTATGGCAACTAGGAGGAAGTTTGTAGTGAGCACAAAGTTGTTGACCAAGTGGGAGGAGGAAGGCACAGCAAGCGTCGTAGCTTGCATCGGGCTAGTTTAACTCGTTGAAGGTAGTCAGGAGCATGGCCTTCAATCAGAGCAGATGACCCAGGACGAGCATGCCTGGGCTTTGCTTCTGTGTCTAGTGATTCTGACCGGCGTGGGGTTGAAGGACTTCTTACAATAATAACATTCTCAGGATTTCCCCACAGTGCTTTTCTGGTGCTCATTTCAGTGAAGCCTTGGCTTCCTTGGGCGTCAGAAGGTGATCTGGGTTGAAGTAGCCAAGCTAGCGTTACCGAATCCTTTCCTCTGTTTCCTCGGTGTTCAGAAGCACGCTGCGTCCCCTGTGGTTCCCCGACTCTGTTTATTCCCCAAGAAAGAAAGTGTTCTCAGCCTTCTCCTCCCATTATCTCCTTTGCCCTTATTCTGCTGAGTTTTGATTTTTTTTCCTCAGCAGTTTGTACTCAGTGTTCAGCCAGGCCTGGAAAGGGGCCCTGGCTCTTCCCACAGCTGGCTCCCAACTTTATGTTCATGTTGATACCTGCGGCTGATTATGACGATGATGTTTATGCCAGGAAACCAATCAGATTGTTAAAGTATAAACAGTACCTGAGTGATGGGACTGTTCCAGCCCCAGGGTGTGGAGCGTACTTACACTTAACTAGCCCTGGTGGTCAACCCGGCTCTCAGGTTTAGTTGTTGCTCCTCCCCCCAGTTCTGGGTGAAGGTTTAGGGGTTCTCCTATGTCCAGAGCTTCTTACAAATCATCCTGTCCTCTCCTCTCAGAGGTCAACACGAATGTTCTGTTTTATCTCACCCCTTGCATTTGGCGGATCAAAGGGATAAGTCGTCACCTTGTTTTATTGTCAGGGTTCATAAGCTTTTGATTTTCCTTTAACCATTTTTATATGGGGATCAGGGATTCAAACACGATGTCACTCTGTGCCTCAGGAAGCTGCGGACTGGGTGATGGATAAGTTCCTGGTTCCACCTGCTGTGTGTGCAAAACATCACAAACACTTCTGTGGAGCAGTAAACAGACCTAGAGATGCTCTTGGTCATGGATGGAGGTCTCCTTCTGTTAGAGGGGCATCTTCTGCTGACGCTTATGGAAAGTACTTTGTTTCGCCACTAGCTGCTGGGGTCCCGCAGGCTGCTTCTTACAACCTACTGAACTTTTGCCTCTTTCTCCACCTCCAATATTCCCCTACCTTTCTGGTCACTGTTTAACTTCTCAGATAGGAAAGCAATAATAATAAAAATTTAAAAACCGGTGTAAAACCTTGACCTTAAAGGAAAAAAAAAAAGATGACTTTCTATAGCTACCTCCTGCAGTAATGAAGGCTCCAGAACTCATGGCCTCAGAAAGTGTCTCCGAATTCATGTCAGTTCCTTGTTTTGCAAACAAAATAATTTTCCACAGAACTGGATTAAACAAAAGAGTAAAGGAATCTTGAATGTTATTGTTTTTTTCAATATTATTTTGGAAAGGAATACAAGCTATAATTAAATTATTACAATTGCATTAGTCTGGGCTTTCTAGAAAAACAAAGAATTGGGCATGTGTGTGCATGTATGCAGTTTCTCATAAGGTATTAGTTTGCATGAGTGTGGACACCGATAAGTTCCCAGATCTGTGGGTGGGAAGCTGGAGATTCAAGGGATCCAGAGGAAAGCTCTTGTCCAGACCCAAAGGCCCGAGAACCAGGAGGATGGTGGTGTAGCTCCTGTCCAGAGGCTGGCAGGTTGGATGCCCAGGAAGAGCTGAGTGCTCAGGATAAAGCTGGAAGAGGGGATGTTCCAAACATCTGCCAGGCAGGAGGCATCCTGTCACTCTTACTAATGAGAAAGCTCACTTTTCTGTTCTATTCGGGCTTTTAACTGACTAGATGAGGTCCATCCTCATTAGCAAGACCAACTCCATCACTTAGTCTGTTTATTTAAATGTTAAACTTAGCTGGAAATACCCTCACAGAAATATACAGAGAGATGTCTTAGCAAATCTGGGTGCGCAGTGACCCAGCCAAACTTATATCTAAAATTAATCATTATAGTTACTAACCATTGAAACTATCAAAGTATTAATTACTTTAAAGTGATCTCATCAGTTCTACTAGGAATCACTGGAGAAGATGGTTCTGCCTACAGTGATCCATTCTAGAAGTCAAGGGAGAGAGAAGTGGGGACAGGGATGAATTCTCCGGAAGTGTCCAGGACGGTGTCTCACACCGATGATCTCAGCACTTGGAGAGTTGAGATAGGGGGATTGATACCAGCAGAGGCAACACTGGGAGACCCTGTCCCCAAACAAGCAAACAGAAGTTTTATCTCATTTAATCTGGTTTTATAGAGTAGGGCATCAAAGGAAATTAGCTGAGATGGCATAGAGAGAAAATAGAACAAATCCAAATCCATAATTTCTCCTGTCCTTTTTTTCCCCTCTTCCCTCCCTCTCTCCTTTCCTTTCTCTGTTTCTTCTTTTCCATTCTCTTTATTGTTTTTCTTTCTCCCATCTAAGGTCACTGCCTGAGGAAAGCTGGCAGAGGCTTTTTTGCAGAATGAAGTAGTTCTACACACTGACATCTACACTGCAGGCATTCCCACTGTATCTGTTGACTGTTTGGAGGAACGAACGGAAGTTTTCAATCCTCCAGGAGGAAGAAGTGAGTGTCTCTAACAATCCTCACCCTGGGTGTGCAGCAGGGCAGGTGGTGAGTGGAGCTGGTGCAGTCTGAAGAGCCCCTGTGTAACTGACTGAGGAAATACAAGGAGTTGTACCAGCGAGCAATGCGGAAGATGCTTCTGTCTTGCGTTGGTCAGTTCTAGAAGTCCAGGGAAAGGGAAGTAGGGGCTGGGATGAATGTCTGGAAGGGATCCAGAAGGGCAAGGAGAACTCTGAAGCAAGGATGACCTTGTGTAGATCTGAGAACACACACTGTGAGTAGCGTGGTGGCACACCAAGCGATGAAAACTCTGCCTTTAGATGGGATAGGAAAGCCCTGCCCAGAAAAAGGGGGAAGTCACACATTTCCCATCTACTCTAGGTGCTTTGAGCTTCATGCTTTGATGTTTTGTCTTTTCTGTTTTAAAACATCTATTAAGAAATTATCTGTACAAAGTCACAGAAAGCCTCGGATCATGACTGTGACTGAATCTTGTTTTCTGTTTACTTATTTGCATTTTTTTCTAAATTGTATCTTCCATGTGTATGTGTGTGTATGTGTTTGCATGTGCTTGGTGGTCAGAGGACAATTTAGGGAGACTGTTCTCTTCCTCCACTGTGTCAGTCACGACCTGCAACTCAGACTATTGAGCTTGGTGGCAAACACTTTTATAGCTTCAGCCACATCTCTAGGCCCCTTCTTTCCATTTTTCCTGAGATGGATTTCGTCCTTAAGAAAATAACAATTAAGGAGAACTCTTTGAGAGCACAGTTGCATTTGCTGGCCAGAGTTTTGATTAAGTCGGGTATTTACTCAGTTTGCAGATTACAGACTTTTCCCAGGAGTGGGAGTCCAAAGTCCGACCAGCACTGACCAGAATGTCCATGTGAGAGAAGCCTGTGCGCACTTTGTCCAAAGGCTTGCATGTTGACATTTCATCCAGATCCATGTCACTATAACCAAACATAACCTGAGTTCAAAAAGAGAGAACCAAGCTGCATTCACGTTTAAAAACTTTCTCTACAGTAGTCTTAGATTGTCTTGATTCAAGTAATGTCCAGATATCATTCTGTTGCCGTTGTTCAAATTTTCTCACCGATTAATGCTAACGTGGAGAAATGCTGCTGAGCTTTATAACTGTTTCTGGAAAGTTCGCTGAATCATCAAAACATTTTCTCAAGTATTTGATCACTTGGGTGTTCCCCTGCCTTGTACTGCTTGCTGTCGAATGCACTGAGTTTCTTCTCCAATGTTGTCCCCTTTACAGATCTTTAAGAACCCGAGAATAAGCCGGGCGGTGGTGGCACACGCCTTTAATCCCAGCACTCGGGAGGCAGAGGCAGGCGGATCTCTGTGAGTTGGAGACCAGCCTGGTCTACAAGAGCTAGTTCCAGGACAGGCTCCAAAACCACAGAGAAACCCAGTCTCGAAAAACCAAAAAAAAAAAAAAAAAAGAACCCTAGAATGCACTTTGTTGGCCCCTGCTTGTGTTTGCATGCCTGAGGGCGTGTTTTGGACTGAACTGGGGACCCCGTGTATGCTTACCAATCAGCTCTTTTCTCAGCCCTGCCTCTTTCTGTTGGAGACAGGATTTCACTGAGTTGCCCAAGCTGGTATAGAATTTTGTGTAGCACAGAAAGGCTTGGAACTTCCCACTCTCCTGCCTCAGCCTTAGGCCTTCAATGCCTGGCTGAGCCAGTGCTGCCACGGTGTGGTACGATCCCACTTCCATTTCTTTCTTGTCTTACTCTCTGGAAAAGTGTAGCAGTCTACCTGCGCAACCTTAGCTCCGTGCTCTACTCAACTGCCAGTTTTTTCTTTGATGAATTTTTTCACACTAATGAACAGTTTAAAGTTTTAAAAAACATTTATTTGTTTAGTGTGTGTGTGTATGTGTGTGTGTATGTGTATGTGTGTGTGTGTGTGTGTGTGAGGCACTTGCATGCCTCAGCTCTGGGGTGAAAGCCAGAGGCCGATGTTTGGGAGAACGTGAAGGAGAGGCTGTTCTCTCTTTCCTGGAACTGAATTCATGTGGTTGGGCTTGGTTTCAAACACCTTTACCTCCTGGGCCATCTTGCCAGCCCCTAGATACATCATCTGTAGAAAGAAAAAAGTGTATTTTTGGCTGCTCTTTCATTTCCTTTTCCAGATATCCCCACTCCAAGCAGCTAGTGTCATTAAAGAATTGACAGCCCGAAATCTGCCTCGTCCATGCATCTCTCAACTGAACCTGCAAAAAAGAATCTTCTTTATTTAAAACATCTGGTGTGAACTTGGGAGGTAAACTGACGTGGAGTTATTTATTTATTTATTTATTTATTTATTTATTTATTTATTTATTTAGTGGAGGGCTGTCATGGTTACTGTTCTATTGCTATGAAGAGACACCATGACCAAGACAGCTTATAGAAAAAAGCATTTAAATGGGAGCTTGCTTTCAGTTTCAGAGGCCTGAATGGTGGGGAGTGAAACCTAGGTAGGCAGGCCTAGCACTGGAGCAGTGGTTGAGGGCTTATGTCTTATTGGCAAGATGTAGGCAGACAGAATCTAGATATAGAGAGGGGTTTTGAAACCTTCAAGCCTGTCCCCATTGACACACTTCACCCAATAAGGCCATACTTCCGTATTTTTCTTAAATAGTCTACCAACTGAGAAGCAAACATTCAAATAAATGAGACCATGGGGCAATTCTCATCTAAACCTCCTTAGGGCCTCTTTTTATCTAGCCTCGCCATTTTGTAGCCTATGACTTCTGACTTGGCTTTGTCCTATGGCCAGGGCTCTGGTTGTCCCTTGGACTGTGCCCTGTTCCTGGGGTTTGGGGATCCCTCCAGCTTTGTCTTACTGGTCAGCTCTAGTTGTCCTTCCAGAGTACTGTTGGGATTCTGATGACCCCTCTTTTTCACCGGGCTCTTCACACTGCTCCTGAGGTTCTGACCCCTCCTTTCTAGGTTCCTACCCCAACATCGGTTTGGAAAACCAGAAATCTGAAAGATGGGAAAAGGAGGTGCAGGTGACATCTTTTAGAATCCCTGGTTTCACCTGCATTCCTTTACATTTGTCCTATGTCCATCTAGCTAGAACTCAGCCTATTTAAAAGTCCTTCAACCTCTGTGCTAAGGACCTCCTTACCTCCTCCGCTTCCACCAACCTATCAGGTCTCAGTTCATTTTTCCAGGCTAAGTGGAACTGCTGTTGTAAGACTTGAGTAGACACCCACACTTACACCAGACATTAGTTCAACTCTTGGCCCTGTTCCAGAGGGCAGTGCTTGGCAAATCGCCCTTCAGCTGACTCTACCTACTCCTGTCACCCCTGGGGAAGCTCAAATTCTTAAAGACAGCCTCTTTCTAGATCAACTGTTAGCTTGATTTATCTAGATCTGAGTCATGCCACACAGACTCACATGAATAACATCCTCTTGACTCATGAATACAGGTACCAGCCCCTCACTCAGGGATCACCAACCGATCAATTGACACAGGATGGAGAGGGAGAGAGACTTGACCTTAACCCCCACGATGCTCCAATTCCAGCAGGAAGTAGCCAGGATGGAAGCGGATACTCATACATCCCTTGGGCCCCACATCCCTCTAACTCCTGTTCTGCGAAGTCGTTTCTTTTTTTCTATAAGTAGAAAGCTGAAATATTAACTCACAGAGGCTGCCCCAGTACTGGGGCTAAGCCATACATTATATAGCCTGTCTAGTTCCTTGGCTAAACTGCTAAGCTCAGAGACCCCCTATCCTCTAACATCTATAAATGTAAGGAATTTCCCATGTTCTTTGTGTTGCTCTTGGTTCCCCTCTCCCATCCCCCCCTGCCTTGAGGAGCTGGAATTATTATTGAAGGATCAATTTCCTCAAAAGTGTATCATGAATTCTCTCAATATTCCTCTTACGGGGCTACCCATCATTTGGATAGTATTCATATTCACACGTTTATTCTTCTAGTACCTTAGAAGTGTGTTTCAGACATTTTAGAAAAACACTTCTCCCTTTTGCCTTTTCCTATTGATTTTGGGGGTTGGGGAGGGATGAGGTTAAGGTAGGGGGTAGCCAATGCTCTCCTTAACTTGTGGTCCTCTGTCTCCACCTCTCACGGCTGGATTACAGCTTGTGCCATGACACCCTTGCAACATGAGGGGCTGTTTGTTGGAGTTTCTGTCCCACCTGGTACCTCACAGCCTGCAAGCCCCAAAGAAAATCACACAGAGATATCCATAAGTTATAAAGCTGATAGGCCCATTTGCTCAGACTACTTATTAGCTCTTGTAGCTTATATTAACCCATTATTCTGATCTATGTTAGCATGTGGCTCAGTACCTTTTTTCAGTGGGGTAGATCACATCCTGCTGCTTCGGTGGTCTGGGCAGGAGTGGGAGGAATCAACTTCCTCCTTCCCAGAATTTTCCTGCTCTCGTTGCATCATTTTTACAAATGATGCAAATCATTTGTAAAATGATTTACATCCACTCCTGCCCAGAATTCTCCTGTTCTCATTGTATCATTTCTACTTCCTGTCTGGTTCTCCCGCCTATACTTCCTGCCTGGCCAATCAGCGTTTATTTAAAACATGATTGACAGATTAGAGACAATTCTCCCGCACCACACTCTGCCTATCGGCCTGTTGGATTTCCCTAATCAACTCTTCCTGCTAACCGTTTTGATCGTGTTCATACTGTAATATTCTTCTATAGTGTATTTCTATCAATGATATGACTATGTGCTTAGGATTTCTTTTCAGATAAAGCTCTTTATGTCTTAGGCGCACGTTTTGTGATCATTCTAAATTCTTGCTGGCGCCGTCTGCCCCTTACAGCTGAGAAGC
This sequence comes from Microtus ochrogaster, assembly GCF_000317375.1. Lineage (NCBI taxonomy): Eukaryota > Metazoa > Chordata > Mammalia > Rodentia > Cricetidae > Microtus > Microtus ochrogaster. The sequence goes on from NC_022022.1 coordinate 6,392,279, forward strand.
ATGTTGCTATTATGCTCAGTGGTGGAAGAATTAATGGTCAGCTTGGTCTGTGCCCTTCAGGGCCTCTTTAACATGAGAGTCAGAGCTGAGCACACTGTTGAGGGCCACAGATCCTGTGCAAGTCCATCTGCCATTCCTGCTCACTGACTCCAGAGGCCACCTCTGAGTGAGGGTCCCGCTATGCTCCTGGAAAGCAGAGCGCTGGGAGAAAACACTGCTAGACTAGCTTTGGGGAGCGGAAATGGGGGTCTTGAGAGGGACTGTCAGGCCACGGTTGGTCTCACCATCTGGGCACCAGAGTAGAACTTTGACAAGCCTTCCCTATTGTCGCCCAGCTGCCCACCTCCTGCACAAACTCCAACCCTACCTCCCCTAGTGTGCCCTTCCTGGAGCCCTCAGACCCCTCAAGGATTTCTCTTTGGCTTTTCAAATCCACTCTCTTTAAATCCTGGTTCACGTGGGAGGATGCATTCAACAGCCCCCGGCAGTGTTCTGTAGAGCCATGCAGCCAAGTCTACATGATCAAATATAATGCAAATAGAAGTTAGTATAATAAGCAGGACAACACTTGATCACTATCTATCTATAAAATTCCAAGCTAGAGAAGCAAGACTAACCAGCCATGCAGTTGACTATGTTGTGATGTATTACTTGCAACAACAATAAGATGACCGTAAGAACAGAATTGCTTCTTTTCAACCAGTTTAAAGATTTGTGAAGATGCCAGAGAAAGGATTGTGCACGGCATCTGGTTTGTTTCATGAGAATCCTGGGCAGCTGTGGCACTTCTCACCAGGTCTCCGCCATACAAATACTGAGCCCTTCCCACGCGTGACTCCAAGCCCCTTGTTCCTTCTATCCTCCAGAGGATATGGGCCACGTGGGACACCTAAAAGTGGAAATGCACTTCAAAAGTCACCAGGAGGGGATTGTTTTTCTTCTGAGAACTTTCTCAGATTCCCTGCCCTTTCCCCTACTTTCCTCTGGAACTCTGACCTAGTCAGATAGGAATCTAAACACACTCCCCACAGCCTTCTCTCACCAAACTCTGGAGGCTTCGGAATCAAAGGTCTGCCTTTCATTCCAGGCAATCGCAAAAGACAAGGCCTGGCTCACAGGAGATAGGAGGAAACAAGAAAATCAGAAAGCCTCCCAGCCTTGCCTCCCACAGCAGGCTCCTCGCCAGCCTTCCCAAGCCGCAGGCTCCTCGCCAGCCTTCCCAAGCTGCAGGCTCCACGCCAGCCTTCCCAGCCTGTCGACCCGGAGGTGTGGTTTACCCACTCCCAGCCACAGCCCCTATCTATCATCCACCCACCCACCCACAAGCCAGTTCACATCATCTGTCATGTCTCAATGTCTGCGTCTTCCAAATGGGGCTAACAGTCCAGGGATGGCCGGCATCCGACCTGACAGAGCACAGGCTTGTATGTACTGCATCAGCGTGAGGATGAAACACAGTTCATTCCTGAAAGTATCATCAAGACTTCCTGAGGGCTAGACTTGCCTTGGAAATACCCCCCAACACACACACACGCACGCTCACACACACACACACACACACACACACACACACACACACACACACACACACACACACACACACACACTTTCTGGTTTCTGGTTCCGGTAATTCCAAAAGCCTTTGCCCTTTGGCCCAGTGGAAAGTACTGCCTGCCCGGGAGACATTGCTTTAAATCAGTAGTCCTGGCCTCTTCGGGTAAATGTGTTTCATGGTTGTTTGTAAGGGTTGTGGCTTTCTGCTGAAGAAGAAACACTGGCCTCACATGGGCTGAAAGGGCTCATCGAGAAACCCGAGATTCTTATTTATAACTTGCTCATGAACCAACGCAGGTGGCAGAATTGCCTAAAACACAAACACTGCTTGTGTAAGACTTCATCGTTGATAATCGATTTCCCTTTTAATGTTTCTCTGACACTTAACAGAGCTCCTCCATGGATTGGGCGTTTTGCAAACTCTGAAAGACTGAAGGATCCAAATCCCAAAGAAAAGTGAAAATGTCTGGTCTTCTCTAAGAAGTATTCAGAGAGTCTTTTTTTAAAAAGACATAAAAGTACAAAGCAAGTCCAGAAGAGGTGTTGGGACAGGGGGTTGTAGGATGGTCAAGATTATGTGCCTCTGGGAAAACGCAGGGAAATACCTTGATTTGAACAATGAACATTAAAATTACTGTAACAAAAGTAAGCATGAAACATGGGCTCAGGACTGAGGAGATGGCTCTTTGGGAAAGAGCTCTTGCTGTACAGGCATGAGGACCTGAGTTCAAATCTCCAGCACCCATGTAAAAAAGTATGCCTATAACCCAGCACTGTGGGGAGCAGGGATTGAGAGGGTTACTGGAGCTCACTTGCTGTCAGCTTCGATCCAGGTTCAGTGAGAGACTCTGTCTCAAGGGAATACTGTGGGGGAGTGATAGAGAAACTCTCCCCCTGGCTTCCACATGCACACCCCCCCACATGCATACCTACCACACACATACCACACATGCACATCCACACGCTCTCACACACCAAAAGAGTGGGTTCACTTAAGTATTGGGAAGATGGAGTCCTTTGGGGGTCATGATTGAGATCCAGTCCTTTCAACAATGTGGGCAACTGGTAGACAAATCATTTACTCAGTTGGACTTGAGTACAATTATTTGACTCAACAAGGTTCTTTTCACTGTGGAAATTACCACATGGTGGGGTCTGGCTGTGATATTCTCCTGTCTTTACTTTTCTTAGTACACTTCTGTACATTTTAGTAATCTCAAAGGACCAATCAGTCTAAGAGGTGGCGTCCCCGGACATTGATGCATGTGTCTCATATAACTTGATCTGGGGAAATGTGGTCACCCCAGACAGGGTAACATTGGCAAATCAAAGAAATTCCACTCACTCCTAGCTTGGAGAACCAACAGGATTACTGAAGTTATCGACAGGTGCAGGAGTAACTCAGAGGCAGCTGCATCACTGAAAAGCCCCCTCCAGCATGGATGACGATAACCAAAGCTGCACTCCTGTGCTTGGGTAGCAATAAAGGCCCATTAAGGGAAAACCCAGACTCTCTGGCCTGGGTGGAAACCTAGCATTCCAGTTGGAGGGGTCGATCCTGGCCACAGAACTACCACTCAGAAAGGGGACTAACACCTTGGAAAGTGGGCCTACCTCAAACTATGTCAAAGAGATGGGTGGAATAAGTACTACTTTAATGAGATGCTGTACACTTCCTTACCAGAATTCCTACCCTGTAGTGCAATTATTTACAGAGAGAAGCCATACTGTTTTGTAATGTCGCCTGCTTTTCTGAAATACTCAGAATAATGATCCTTCTTTTTTTTCTACTTCTTCTCTAAGCTTGTTTTCCCTCATGCCACAGGTGTCACCCTTTCTTTAACACCCCTTGAAACCATGCCAGTGACTTCCAGGCCAAGTGATAAGTCCCCTCTCTCCTCATTCATGGAGGGAACTCGAGGAGGAACCTAGAAGCAGGAACTGGAATAGCAGCCATGGAGAAATGCTGCCTATTGGCTTGTTCTTTATGGCTTACTCAATCTGTTTCCTTATAGTGGTCTGGACCACCTGGCCAGGGGTGGCACTATTCACAATGAGGTGGGCCCTTCCACATCAATGGTCACTCAAGAAAATGTACCATAGCCTGATGGCGAGAATTTACAAAAGTATTGTTATTCAAAGGGAAATACAGACTCACAAAATACAGGATAAGGTGGAAGCTACAGTGTATCCAGCTGCCGTAGGCCCAGCCGCAGGTGTCCTGCTGCTCTGCCCAGGGGAGATGTGAGCAGTCACACAAGCTTGCTTCTGCTTTGACTTCCCAAGAGAGTGAGCTATACCCCTCCTCTTCCTTATAAGAGATCATGGGTCATATCTTCACACAGAAGCCACATCACATCTGCACACAAAAACCACGCCCTAAGACCCTATTGGTGGAAATGAATTTCCACAACACTTCCCCCTTTTGTCTAAATGAGAAGCTTTAGGTTCTAAACCTGATACAAAATTATAAATAATAACGAATATCAAGTATTATCTAGGAGAAAGGGTAATAATATACACCAAAATAGAACTATGACCAAGAACAACATCAAGCAAGAAACACAAACACATACTCCTTCCTGTGGTGAGTTCTAAATGCAGGAATCCGCCTCTCCACATAATAGAAATGTGTGTAGCTATTGCCTCTGGACTAAAATATTTTCTCCTGGAAGAAGGTGGGAAAGACCCAGGAAGCTAATAAAACTCACAAGGCTCAGAAAGTTCAGAAATTTACAAGGCTCATAAGGCTCCCAGGCTTTAAGAGTGGGAGAAACTGGCTGCAAAGAGGAAGTGCCTATGCACATTGTAGAGTGAGTTCCAAGTGAGGTCAGGGAAACCCACCTCCCAGTGAAGTGTGCTGGGTTTGCAGAGTCTGGCACAATTGTATCAGCTTTTATGTTGGTTCTGGGGATCTGAACTCAGATTGCCAGTCTTGCGCTACAGGAACCTAATCCACGGAGTGGTTTCTCAGCCCCATTCTTAGTTTTCAGAACGGTGAAAGGTGGTGTGTGTAAAGACATATTTTAAAGTTTTGGACAGTCCTATGAATATCAGAACAGACAGAGAACTGGGCTATAAGTGGTTTTCAAGGAATCATCGTGAGATGATTGAACTCTGGTCTACAACATTTCAATTTTATAGCCACCAAGTTCAGTCATTTGGACTTGCGGAATACTTTACCCTTTGGTCTTAGTATACATTGATTATACCAAAATGAGTTTCATTGTATTTTGGTCATATTTACTCCCTGATACCATCCTGTGCCTCCCCCTCACATCCACACACAATCCAGTGAGTTCCCTGGTCCCACCCCCCTCACACACACAGTGTATTTGTTGGCTCCCCACTCCCCCTCTCTCACACACTCACACACAATCCAGTGAGTTTCTTCATTAGAGTTGCTGACTCTACCACTAAAGAAAATCTCTCTCCCTGCCCCATCAACCACTAACCGCAAGGAGGAGTAGGGCCCCGAACCTCCCCACTTCCATGATAGGATGTTCAGGAACCAATCTCGTACAACTTTGTACAGATAGTCACACCTTGCGTGAGTTCAAAAGTGCAGAGGCCACGCCACATCTGGAATCAGGACTTCCCATCCTTTCCTTGGGATCTTCCTTTCCTCACGCCCCTCCCCCACCATGTCCCCCGGGCCATGGAGCGAGTAATATAGGTGCACTCTTGTGGCCGAGCTTTCAACAGTCGCTCATCCCCAACACTGTGGCTGGTGATGGGTCTCTGCAGCTACTGCCCACTGCAAAGAAGAAGCCCGGAGATGATTGGTAGTTTCATCTATGAGTATAAACATGGCGATTTAGAGTGGCCTTGCTAGGAAAGTAGCGTGGCCTTTAGAATCTTGAACGGGGGTACAGACAGCTCCCCTCTTCCCAGGGAAGTCTAGCTTACACACCCCATTCTCTAACAACCCTGACTCTGCTGGGCCACTTTTAAGGGGCTACCTGCACCTCTGCTGAATTCACCATTGACTCTGTCTGTCTTCCCTATTGTTTCTCCGTTCTCCTACACAGCTTGGATAACGGCACTGCATCACCGTAAACAGCTAGTTCTGTAGAGACACTGTGACATTTGCTGACTCAGACCTATTGAACTTCTGACTGTGGCTGAACCCAACTTTTGATCCCCTTTAATAATTTTTTTAAATTATATTTTTACTTTTGGTTTTTCCAAGACAGGGTCTCTCTGTGTAGTCCTGGCTGTCCTGGGACTCACTTTGTAGGCCAGGTTGGTCTTGAACTCTGCGACCCACCTGCCCCTGCATCCTAAGTGCTGCTATTAAAAGTGCCTACCACCTTCTCCTGGCTATCCACTTTAGTCTTGCACCTGGACAGCTAAGTCTGGCTACAGGAAAATACAACTTTGGATTTTCAAACATGCCTCTCCATTGTGGAAGGAAAGAGTGGCAGATTCAGAAATGAAGTGGTCAGAAATGGAATGGCAGATTCAGAATGGACTTGAGTAGGAGAGAAGGTCACGTGACCATGGGGAGCATGATGAAGAGGGATAGGACACCAAATCAGAGGCAACATGATGGGGTCTTAAAGGGATGGAGAGGCTTTTCTTTAAGGGAACTTGCTTAACACACAGCTTAAAGTAAACAGATAATTGCCATGGACAACAAGATAGGGGAACCTGGGGGAGAGAGAGGAGGAGAGGAACAGGAAGAGGAAGGGAGGGAGGGGGAAGAGACGAAGGGAGGGGAAGAGAGAGACAGAGAGACACACAGAGAGAATATTCTCTGAACACCAGAAAGCGTTTATATTTTCCCAGGAGGTGGGGAGACTGGCCACAGCTCAAACCCAGTTCCGGGTAAGCGTCGTAGTTGTTTGTAGAAGGAGCAGAGATAAGGAAGAACATTTGTTTACAAAATCCTTTTATATTTGCAGGAGGTGAAGCTGTGCTGTATAGAAGGTGTGGCTTGATTTCAGACACACACACACACAGAGAGAGAGAGAGAGAGAGAGAGAGAGAGAGAGAGAGAGAGAGAG
>NC_022022.1:6398941-6427103 GCF_000317375.1 Microtus ochrogaster
GAGGGAGGGAGAGAGAGAGAGAGAGAGAGAGAGAGAGAGAGAGAGAGATCTAACAAAGTTTGTATTTAAATGCTCAAATCCTCATTCCCAGCTGAACACTTTGACTCTTGTTTCCCCTGAGAACACAGTAACTACCCAAAAGAGCTGCTCCCCTTCCCCCTCCACCCCTGCTCCGCCCTCCTGTTACTAGAGAAGAAAGGTACCTGCTTTGGGCTAGTGGCCAGTCACCACTTACACAGTGATTGTGCCACCTCTGTCCACACAAGGGCCTTTCCCCAGCTCTGTCCTCTCCCTCACATCCAGGTCCCATTCCCTACTGTGTTTTTCTTATCGTACTGTTCCTGTACAACTCCATCTTCTAAACTCCCTTTGCAGGCCTCTGTGTTTTACTGTTTGCACCTAATCTATATCCTCCTTTGTAGCAAATTCATTGTGCTACAACCTCTTTGGTCTTTTGTCCCTAGTGCACCATTGCTATTGAAATCTCTCTTATTGAGGTCCCAAGTGACTTCCTTGTCATCAAATCCAGTGGTAGGTCCTGAGCCTTCAGCATCCCAGACTGCTGGGGAAACAAAGGGCAAGGTCATTCTCCCTCCTTCTCAAGGAACTACCAAACCAGACAGTTCCACCTCCATCCTCCGGCTGCTTCTCACCCTCTGACTCTACATCTGGAGGAATCCAAGCAGTGATATCCTCCTGATGTCACTAAGATGGAGGAAGCTGAATGGGAACCCTGGGATTTTATACAAACATACAGGCAGCCGGGCGACGGTGGCGCACGCCTTTAATCCCAGCTCTCGGGAGGCAGAGGCAGGCGGATCTCTGTGAGTTCGAGACCAGCCTGGTCTATAGAGCTAGTTGCAGGACAGGCTCCAAAGCCACAGAGAAACCCTGTCTGGAAAAAACCAAAACAAACAAACAAAAAAAAACAACAAAAAAAACCCCAAACATACAGGATTGCAAACACACAATGTATTAATTTGATAAAACTAGAGAACATAAACATTCAATCTAACAGAAGTTTGATTTTGTGTTGTCAAAAGAAACAGCTCTCACTTCAAAGGAATAAAGGACATGGTTTGTTCAGGAACAAAACTTGAATGACCCTGACCTGAGGACATGCATTTAGGCCTCCCCAAATATAGTGTCCAACATGGAGGCAGTTTCATAGACTTTGATGGTAAGAGAATAAAGAAAGTTATAAATCAATGCATTTTTAAAATGCATTGGTGGAAACCTCAGAGAGAAAAGTTACAGTAAGATGGGGGAGCTCTGCTAGCTCTGTTACTGGCCTTGGATGCTGTCTCCAACACTCTTAGCCCTCTGGTAAGCTAGTACATTCCAAAGGCTTCTTCGCTGTCAGATTTAGGTCTGGCTAATAGCAGGGTGTTAGGTCGGACAAAGAGTATCTTATTAGGGTGCTAGAGACCACCCTGGATGAAGTGTCCTGAGGCTCTGAGGCTGCAGTGTTCAACCCCTTCACATCACCCAAGTTTCAGTGGTCAACCTGTGTAGACAGTTTCTACCCTGGAATTCTCCTTCCTGTAAGTGATAAACGAGGCACCGCCATAAGTGTTGCTGCAATAAAGACAGATTGCTGCCTTCAACGACCTAAAGAGTCTCTAAGTTTTTTAGGGATGTACCTAGACTCAGGAAAATGTTGGCTTCAACACAAGAAAGAATTTCTGGGCAAGTAAGCATGAAGCAGAATCGGGGTTTATCAAAAGACAACTGGTGTAGGTGGCTGGAGGGATGGTTCCATTGGTAAAGTACAGACCAGAGTCCAGATCCCTGGCACCCACATAAATACCTGGGTGTGGTGTGCACCTGCAGTCACTGTGTTGAGGCTGAAAAGGCAGGAGCATCTTTGAGGCTTGCTAAACAATCTGTTCAGCTGAATCAACGAGTTCCAACTCCAGAGAGAGATCCTGACTCAAAACAGAAAATAGTGATAGGAAGGGGTCGGGGGGGAGATACTACTTTGACCTCTGACCTCCACCTGTACCCTGCCACACACATATATACACATGCAGAAGAAATAAAGGGTTTTTTATTTAACACAGAATTTCAAGCACAAGAGTTAAGGGAAAGAAAGAAGTTTGGGAAGAAAATAAGACACTGCAAGGACAATGGGCATGGGTTTCTCTAAGAGACTGTTGCAGCTCATTGCCTTTAAAATAATCATATATGCCACTTTGGTGATGTTGCCAAGGAAACAGAATGAGATGACAAGTCTAAGGGACAGTTGACATGACTTTGAACAGGCAACCGTCCTGCACCAAGGGATGCAGGAAGGTATCTTCACCACACAGAAGAGTTTATAATAGTCTTGTTTGAGATCCCCACTTGGAATCTTGGAAAAGAAATGAGGCCCTTCTCTTGACATAAAATGTCTGTATAGAGAAGGGATAGTGTCTCCTTGCCGGCAGCCTTGGTGCCAACACATCACAGCAAATGGCAAAGTTGAGGAAGCCTGATGCTCGGCTGGGACAGACTTTAACCAGAGTCAAGGATGAGGGCCTTTTTCCCTGCCCATGGTTCTCCATGTCTTTGCGTCCTGCCTCAGCAAGCACTAAGAATTCCATCAGACTAATCAGCTTTATTTCCCCTCCTGCTTTTGAGCATGTACAGAGTAGTCTGTGTCTGCCAACTACTTGTGACAAGCATTTGTGAATGTTATCTTAGTTAATTTTAATAAGTATCTGAAGTTGGTTCCGTTGTTGTGTCCAAGTTACAAGTGTCTGAACAAGGTCAAGATTATGACTGAGCTGGGAGACTGAAATCAAGAGGAAGGCAAGAGCCTGGACATGACAAATGTGTAGGACGCCAGCATGAAGGCTGATATCGCTAACAATGTAGGAGGTGCTAAGAGTAGAGAGGAAGCGGTGGTCCTCGTGTTTAGATGCCTTGGAGGGGAAGTGGAGCAAGACTCTTACAGGACTGAAAGAAATGGGGGACATTGGGTGGGTGATGGCTTGGACTTTAAGAAAGAAAGTTTTTGTTTATTTGCTTTGATTCAGGGTCTCATGTATTCTGAGTTGAATACTTATCACAGGATAATCAGGGATGCTTGATCCTCCTGCCTCTACCCCTGAGTGCTGGGGTGACAGAAATGTGCCACCACATTTGAGTTGACAGTGGGAGGCTTTGTAAGGATGGGGAATGTAAATACTCAGTACTTAGAGGTATCAGTGAAGAACCAAGAGACACACGCCTTGTTCCAAGTACTGAAGAGCCTTGGGTGTCTGTGGCCAGAGGAGCGGTGTGTGGAGAAAGAAAAAAAAAAATCAAAACCATCATTGGGAAGAACCACGGGAATGCCAGCTGATTTATTCATTGGAATTCCCAGTTCTCAGACAATAAACAACGGACATTTCAGAGAAGAGACGGCAATAAAGAAGTCTCTTGATGACAGAACTCTGAAGAAGGTTCAGTGGACAAGCATGAGCACCAGGCAGAGACTGAGCTAGACCTGAGCCAAGATACATGTGGGGGAAGGGAAGATGAAACATTTGACTCCAGGAATTGGAGGGAGTACAGAGGAGGAGCACACACAGCTGAGGTGTAGGGATGGGGGAGGAGGCATCTGCTGCCACTGATGTCCTTGAATCTGGCAACCTGAGTTCTGTAAACTTTGTGGGAGTGAGAGAAGCCCTTGTTGTTCTATAATCTTGACCCCAGGGGGAGCGTGCTAAGAGCTTGGAGATCTATGAACAGGCTCTTGGTAGGGTTCTTGCCACAAGGAGGCTGTCGCAGGTAGGTGTGACCTGAGAGCAGTCTAGCTGGATTCAGCAGTATGGAGACAAGAACATAAAGGTGACCTAGGAGGCTCAGATTTAGGAGATGTCTAGAGCTTCTGGCTTCAGGGAAATAAACGAACCAGAACTACCCCAGTTCTTGTGACTCTCTCACAGAGTTGGATTAGACATCCAGGTTAACAGCATCAACTGCTAAGCGAATGCGTGATCATTGTAAGGGATAGAACCTGGTGCCCCAAGAAGGGTGGGGCAGACACTCACCTAGCACCTCAGATTGCAGGAACTTTTGTCTTAAGTAGCACAGGTGCTGGGGAGGGCTCTCAATGGATAAAGTGAAAGTATGGCACCTTGGGTTTGGGACTCCACACCTCTGGATAAGCACACATCTGGAACCCCAGTTCTGGAGAGGCAGAGCCAGGCGGATCCCAGCGACTCTTTGTTCAGCCAATCTAGCCCAATAGGCAAGCTGAGGGTTCACAGAAAGACACACTCCATCTTAAAACCTAAGGCAGAGAGTGGTAGAGGAAGTGACATCAGCCTCGGGCAGCCAGAGGTGCCTGCATGCGGCAGTGTACTTGGGCGCACAGGTGTAGTACACAAGGTCAAAGACACGGTGGGGGGTGGGACCCCACTCTGCAGCTTAGCAGAGCTTCCTGCTCCCTGATGTCACCAGGCTCCCGCTAACACCTCTCCTTTTTAGGAGAGCCTGGACTTCAAGACAATCTCCTTTCGAGGGACCCTGAAGCTCTCCTGCAGCACCAGCTGCAGCCCTCTTGACAACCATGTAGAACTGTGTGAGCATATGGTGATATGTAATACGATACGATAAGCAATAAAGATAAGAAGAAAATAGCCGGCTCCACGGATCAAAGCCAGCCAACCCCTCACATGTGAGACAACACCTACTCTCAGCTGCTGGAAAGGCCGGTATTAAAAGATTTTACCTGTAATCACAGCACTTGTGGGAGGCTGAGGAAGGAAGACTGATTTATAGTTCAAGGCCAGCCTGGGCTACTTAGGAAGTACCGGACTCAAAAAAAAAAAAAAAAGTCACTCAGCAGGGGAGTGAGGAGCGGAGGCGGGAGGGCAGGGAGGGGGGGTTGGCCGGGGACCAGTTGGGGTGACTGTTAGTTAGGATCATGTTTCCATGTGCTTTCATGGCTGGGCAAATATAAGGCTGACAACCAAGGACGCCTCAGAGCCAGCCAGCCAGAAAGCAGCCAGGAGCAGGGCAGCTATGTACATGTTAGAGATGATGTTTTCCTTTGACTTGGTTCTGAGACCTTTGGCCCAGTTTTCCCGAAGCAGGCAGAGGCCTCGATAAGCTGAGGCGGAGCTTCCGGAGGCTGGAGTCCTGGAGACTTATAAAGCCCAGCCCACAAGTGCTGGGCATCTCTCCCAAGGTCCCCGGACTGCTGCTGGCTCTCTGCTGATACCCAAGCGATGCAGCGGCTTTTGGCTCCAGCCAGGAGGGTCCTCCAAGTGAGAAGAGTGTTGCAGGAAGCTTCGCTCACACCTGCTCACCCGCTCTCAGCAGCCCAGCAGAGGTGAGTCGCCTGCGTTGAGGGTCAGACAAGCAGGCAGAGGACCTGTCGGAGAAATCACTAGAATCCCTGGCAAAAGCTGGTGAGGCTTGCACTCAGCCCTAAACACACAAGTTGGCTTCAAAGGAGCTCTGTTGCCTCTGTACTAGACAGCGCCTGCCAGCTGTTGAGCTGAAAACATCCAAACCAAAGTCTCTGATGCAGGTTGTTTAGGAAAAACAGCATCCTTTCCTCTGCCAGCTGCAGGAGGCAGCAGAACTCCTCGGGGATCCCGCGGCTGCAACCGGATCCCCTAGCTGCAACCAGATCCCACAGCTGCAACCTTAGTTCAACTGCTCACTTTAGCTCAGGGCAGCAAGACCTAAAACGTACCAAAAAGAGGAAGCTGTGTTTCTCCATGCTTCAGTTTTATGAGATGAAATATAGAAGGTGTGTGTGTGTGTGGGGGTGCATGTCCTTATGCAAGAACACTCATGCCTCGATTCTTCGTAAACACCCTTTAGTCTGGTCCAAGTACTTGTGGTTGCCCAGAACTAACGGGATACAGCTGTGCTTCGTGCTTTGGGTTCCCAGTTGCCCCTGAATTATTTTCTCCTTTGCTCGCTGCCCACTGAGATCATAGTCCCAAGGCTTCCCTTCACTTACACTCATGAACACTGAATATTTGGGAAAGCCCTTTGCTCTTGTGTCTTCCCTTGCCTGCTCTCCAGGAAGCCTGGTTAGGTGTGGAGGAGAGGGGACAGACAATGCCCTTCACCTTTTTTCTGTTCTTTATGATTCCGCCATCATCTCCACTCTCCCACCCCTTGCAAAACTACTGGATTTCAATAGAATATTCCAGTTCAGAATCTAGCTTGTTTCTGCATGAGGAAGTGATAGACATGATTTACTAATTTCAGGTCTGAACAAGGGTGATCATCCCATGCCCCCCCCCACTTTTTGAGAAAGGATCTCTTTATGTGGCCTTGACTGACCTAAAAACTCACTATGTAAACCTTGACTGATCTAGAACTCATTATGTAGAAGAGGCTGGTCTTTAACTCATGCAGATACATCTTCCCGTGCCTCCAGAGCACTGGGATTATAGGTGTGTGCCACCAGCCACCACACCTGGCACAGACTTTCCCTAAGCAACAGTGGACCACTACCCAAGCCTCCTTCCTCATCAACGCTCTGTGGCTTCCTTGGCTCATGCTCTGGAATCCTTGTTCACATTTCCCTTTTGGTGGCCTCATGGTTAACCTCAGTGCTGGCTACCTGAACTACTAATGCCTTTGTAGGTCATCTTTGCTGTAGTTCACCTCTAATCCAAACCAGCATCGGTTTTAAGTCCACCCCAGAATAATCTCCACCCCCAGCATCCGCTTCCCTGCCCTGGTCTTCATGTTTCTCACTCATAACCACTACACACCCTCCTCTGTGAAGGCTTCCTAGCCTGCTCACACAGCCCTACTGTGGCCACTGCCCTTCCACCCCCTCCAGTCCTTCACTGACAAAACGTCACTCATCTGTCGCTGTCCTTGAGGACTGGTGAGGTGGCTCCTTGGGTAAAGGTGCCAAATCAGAGGACTTAAGTTCAGTCCCCGGAATGTTCATGGCAGAAGAAGAGAACAAACTCCCGAAATGTGTCTCTGCACTGTCACACATGTGCTGTGGTACATGTAACACCCCCTCCCCCCGGAACATTTGAAAAACATAAACGAAGGAAACAAGGTTGACCTCAGATTTAGCCTCTCCCATGAAGCTCTCCTTATTTTGCCTCTCCAGAGAATCTCTGCTTCCCTTGCCCTACATGATATTTCCTGTATCACTTTCATGGTCCTCATCCCCCTCCAGTCTTGGCAACTGAACTATAGCCATCCTCCTTCCTGCCCTGCCCTCTTCTCTGTGTAACGCCTTCACACAACACCACCCTTCTCTGCACAATGGGTGCCAACCATGGATGCCGACCATGGGTGCCGAGCATGAGATAGTTAGCTGTGAACCCACAGGGAAGCAGGAAGGATGAAGTGAATTAGAGCTTGGTGCGGATTCTTGCGCTAGGCAGCAAGAACAAGCAACTTTAAATTCAATGCAGTTATCGTCCTTGGAGAAAGCACAGGATGGGGACTCTTAACCAAGTGCCCGGATGCTCCTGGAAGCCTTTGTGCAGTACTTTAATCTCCAAGGCCCTGAAATCCACGTCCAGAAAAACCTCTTCCAAGAAGATAAGGAGAGTCCCTAGTTCTCTGCACTTCTCCCTGGATCTTGTCTCTATGAGAAGTGAGGGAGGCAGTCAGCCCAGATAAGGCAGAAAAGAGACACTAACCTGAAGGGAAAGTAGCCACGCTGGCAGCTCCAAACACTAGCTAACCATTAGCTCTTGGTCCTGGGGACGCTCCCCCATAAATATTTGAAAGTTCAAACTCCAGTTATTTGGAGGGCACCAAATAATTAAGTTAACTCCTGCCCTCTTCCTGTCAGAGACCAATGAGGCGAATCACTCTGCTTCGGTATCTCTTGACCGTAGGATGCTCTTTTGTCTCACTGGGGTCCTTAAAAGTGACTCCTCGTGGGAGAATTTGGGGACCACAGAGGTGCAGGTAGGGAGGAACACTCAATAAGAGTCAGAGCCTCTGTGGTACAGAGAAAGCTTTGTAAGCCAGGTGCCCAAGGCGACAACTAGACAGTATTCCTAACACTGGGGAATCACTTCACTAGAGTTATAGTGAAGAAGGGCACTGGCTTCAGATCCTGTAGGAAGGGCGCTTGCAGCTCAGAAGGGAAACTGCACACTTTCACCAAAGGAGGGACACAGGAAAGAAAAAAAAATCTCTCCTCCCTCTTCTACTGACCCCCCCCCCCATTCTCTCTGATCTCCATTTAAATTACACTTTTGATCTTCAGTGCTCCCACGGGTTGGCCTGCTCCACTCCACAAGGAGCTATAAAATGCCTGCCCCTCTGTGGGCACAAAGGGTGTCTGCCTTAGTCTCTGGTGAGTCAGCTCTGCATGGGGAGTGTCTGATGAATACTGAAAAGTCCCAATCAGAAGAAAACAGACAGACTGGAAGTTAAGGAAAAACTTCCTTTAAAAATAGGAAAATGACCTGGGTGTACTGGCCCACATTTGCAACCTCAGCACTGCAGGGGCTGAGGCAAGAAGGTCATGAGTTCAAGGCCAGCTTGGGCTATGAGGTGAGACTTTGTCTCAAAACAAAACAAACACAGCAACAAGTGGGAAAAGGATCTGTGTGTTCATGTGTGGTAGAAGAGAGGAGAGAGGAAGACAGCGAGAGAGGTACACTGTAAAGACCGTCAAGGTTTCTAGATTATTCCAAGAGCTTTTACCATATGTGAAAATAAAACATCAGGATCACAACAGCTCGAATGGATGGAGACAGTAACAGAGCCGACCTTAGAAAGGGATTGCGCCTTTCCGCAGGTAGTTGGGTGTACTATTTTTAATAGGCATACAATAACTGTTCATACTTACAGGGATGGTGTGACATTTAAGCATTCATGTGCGCGCACACACACACGCACACACACACACACACACACACACACACACACACACACACACACACAACTTGCAATGACCAGATCAGGGCAATTGACTATTTATCTTTACAGACTTTTACTATCTTTTTGTGTTGTGAGCATTCAAAATCTTCCCTACTTACTACTTTGAAATAATTAATTACTGTCAATCATAATGATCCTGCTTGTATCATAGGGCATTCAAAGTTACTTCTGGGACTGGAGAGATGGTTCAGTGGTTAAGAGCACTGGCTGCTCTTCCAGAGGCTCAGGCTACAATTCCCAGCATCCACATGGCAGCTCACAGCTGCCTGTAACTTCAGTTCCAGTTCCAGTGACTTCAATACCCTCATATAGACATATATATAGGCAAAACACCAATGCACATAAAAAACAAATAAATAAATTATTTTTTAAAAAAGAAAATTACTTCTGGGTGAGGATGTGGTTCAGTGAGTTTGCCTCAAATGTCTCATATTTATGTCCCAGCATCATGGTATAAATCAAAACAGAAACTGAAACGTATTTCTCCCATACAGCTGCACCCCTGTGCACAGCAACCATCCTCTCCCTGTCTCTCCTTTTCCTTACCCTGCCCCAGGCTTTTGTATCAGTGTTCTAGTCTCTACTGCTTTGAGGCTGGTGTCTTAGCTACCCCCTGTGAGCAAGAACATGCGCTATTTGACTTTCTCTGCCAAATGTATGTCCCATCCATGTCACCGCAGCAGCAGCATTTAATCTTCATGGCTAAATCATATTCCAGCATGCATATATGTATGTGCGCACGTTCATCTGTCAGCGGACAGCACAAAGGATTCTCTATTGTGGTTCTGGTCAATAGTTATACAATAAGTGTGCAAGTGTCTAGTGTGTGTGACATGCAAGATGTTTGTTCAGTTCAGTTTCTTTGGGTATGTAACTGGTATTAAGATTCTTGGATCAGGTGGTAGTTCTCTTCTGGGTTTTGGTTGTAAAACTGTACAGTTTCTGTGTGGCTGTATCAATTCACACTCCCATCATCTCTGTATGAAAGGTTTTTCTTTTAAAAAAATTGTGTGTGCTTGTAAGACACGCGAGAAGGTGTGTGTACCATGGCACACATGTGGAGGTCCGAAGGCAACTCCCAGGGGTTGGCCTGTGGGTTACTGCAGAGACTGAGCACAGTCTGTCTTCACGGGAGAGGCAGAAAGGCACCTTCCCCCACCCACTGAGCCATCTCACCAGCCCTGAGAGTTTCCTTTCTCTGCAGCCCTCCCTGCATTGGCTGCTCATTTCCTTATAGAGCCATTTTAACTGTGGCGAGGCTCCATCTTGGACCTTTGCTCCGCATCTCCTTGCTGAGGTGTGATGTTGCGTGTGTTTGCACCTGTTTTCTAGCTGTACATCCTCTCTCGAAAAATGTGACTCAGGTGTTGGCCTATTTAAAAACAGAAATATTTGGATTTTTGTTGTCAGGTTGTTTCAGTCCCTGATATGTCCCGAGAGTTGCACCCTTCAAATGAACAGATTGCAAGGATTTCCTCCCATAGGAGGTTGTCTTTAGTCTCATATTGTTCCTTGTGCTGTTCAGAAGCATGTTCCATTTTAAATAATCACATTTGCCTTGCTCCGGGACAGGGGTTCTTTTTTTTTTTTTTCCTTTACATATTCATTTTTTTTATTGAGAAAAAAAATTTCCGCCTCCTCCCAGCCTCCCACTCCTCCCACCCTCCCCCCACTCCTCTCCCCCTCCCTCTCAAGTCTGAAGAGCAGTCAGGGTTCCCTGCCCTGTGGAAAGTCCAAAGTCCTCCCCCCTTTATCCTGGTCTAGGAAGGTGAACATCCAAACTGGCTAGGCCCCCACAAAGCCAGAACAAGAAGTAGGATCAAAATCCAGTGCCATGGTCCTTGGCTTCTCAGCAACCCTCATTGTCCGCCATATTCAGAGAGTCCGGGTTTATCCCCTGCTTTTTCAGTCACAATCCAGCTGGCCTTGGTGAGCTCCCAATAGATCAGCCCCACTGTCTCCGTGGGTGGGTGCAACCCTCTTGGTCCTGACTTCCTTGCTCACCTTCTCCCTCCTTCTGTTCCTCATTGGGACTTTGGGAGCTCAGTCCAGTGTTCCAGTGTGGGTCTCTGTCTCTATCTCCATCCATCGCCAGATGAAGGTTCTATGGTGATATGCAAAATATTCATCAGTATGGCTATAGGATAGGATCATTTCAGGTTCCCTATCCTCAGCTGCCCCAGGAACTAACTGGGGACCTCGCCTTGGGCACCTGGAAGCCCCTCTAGGTCCAAGTCTCTTCCCAACCCTAAGATGGCTCCCTTAATTAAGATATGTGATTCCCTGCTCCCCTATCCAACCTTCCAGTATCCCAATCATCCCGTTGCCCCAATTTCTCCCCATCCTACCCTTCTCACTTTTTGGGTCTGGGTTACCTCACTCAGGATAGTATTTTCTATTTCCATCCATTTGCATGCAAAATTTGAGAAGTCATAGACAAGATTGCCAGGCAAAAAATCGGGATCTTAAGGGTGGGTTGGGAGGGGGGTAAGGGGAGATAGGGACAGGGGTTCTTAAAAAGTATTTGAAGGACTAGTGAGATGGCTTGGCAGGAAAAGCTGATATGTCTGATGACCTGAGTTCCATTCCCAAAGCCCACATTGTGGAAGGAGAGGACACTCACAGTTGCCCTTTGATGCCCACACACATACATAAGTCAATACATAAATAAATAGATAGGTCAGTAATATAAAAGCAGGGAAAGTGAAGGGAAGGATTATGAATTTGAGTTTGATCTAAGCAACCTAGTGACTCCAGTCCAGGCTCCATAGTGAAATCACGTCTCAAACAAATCAAATCAAAACAAGAAGAATCTTTACCCACCTAGATTAGCATGTGTCCTGCATTTCCTTCCAGTAGATTTATGATTCAGGACTCTCACCCATTTTCAATTTATTTTTGTATGGAGAAAGTCAGGGCTCAGTTCTACTGTGGGTGGATAGCTCATGGAGAAGTTCATTTCTTCAAGGTGTATTCTTGACACCTTGGCAAAATCTCAGCTGGCTAGGAAAGTGTGGGTTTATTGATTCTGAGTTCTTTGCTCTGCTCTGTTGGTCTATGTGTCTGTTTTTATTTCAGGGCTGTGTAGTTTGAGCTATTATATCTTTGTAGTGTGTGGTTGTTGCTTTGAGAAGGGTTCTGCTATATAAGAACTGGCCGACCTGGACCTTGCTCAGTAGCCTAGGCTGGGTTCCTACACACAACCTCCTGTTTCAGCTGCCCATGTACTTGGATGGTGGATATGCACTTCAATGCCCAGGTTTGTACCTTTTGAAGTCAAGTCTCCTAACACCTAACACCTTTGTTCATATATATATATACATACATACATACATATATATATATATATATATATATATAGTAGGAGTATTCTTTTTTCTTTTTTAAACATTTGTGAGTGTGTGAGTTTAAATGCTCACATGTACATGTGTAAATACATGTGTGTGTGCATGTGCGTGCACGCACACACTCGCACGTACCTTATAAAGAGGTCAGAGGTCAACACTGGGTGTCTTCCACACTCTCCATTTCAGTTTGGGAGACAGCATCATTCCCTGAACATGGAGCTTTCTGATTGACTAGACTAACTGGATAATATGCCCCCGGGCTGCTCCTTTACTGAACATGCTTAATTAATTGATTAATTAAGCTAACGGCCTATCAGGGTGATTTATTATTTCAAGGACTACTTCTATTTCATTGTTCCTTTCATTGCTTTATTTTCTAGTTTGTTTATTTCTGCTCTGCTGCTTGTTATTTCTTTCCTTCTCATACGTTTGAGTTGGTTCTTACTTTTCTTGTTCCTTGTATTGCATCATTAAGTTGTTTACTGCATTGCATCATTAAGTTGTTTATTCATAATCTATTTGTTTGGCACAGACATGTTGCCATATGCTTCCTTCCAAGGGTTGGTTTTGCTGTGTCTCGTGGGCTTTGGAATGTAACAGTTTCACCTGCATTGAGATTGTTGTCCAGAAACAGCAGCTGTTGGTGGAATGTGCTGCCAACGTGTTTCATTCGCTTGGTCTACAGCCCAGGTGAACTCTATTGTTCCTTTGTTGACTGTCTGTCTCAATGATCTATCTTATCTATTGATGAAAGTGGTGGTGGTAAAATCCCCAGTTATATATTAGGATCTGTTTTTCCAGTTCTATCTGAAGTCTTGCTTTATAGAATCCATGCCCCTGCACTGAATGTATCTGTATTTACAAGTATTTCCTCTTGCTGACTTTATCTATTATTTATTTATCTATTTATTCCTCTTGCTGTCCATTTATTATTAGACAGCAACCTTCTTCATCTCTTTCTACAGACTTTATTTACAGTCTATCTTATCTGACATGAGCATAAGTACTCCTGTTTGCATTGGGGGTTCTTTTTATGTATCTTTTCTATCCTGTCACTATTGGTTTAGGTGTATCTTCAGTAGTAATAAGTTTACTGTAGAGAGTGTATCAATAGGACTTGGTTGTAGTCCGAAGCCAATTTATATCTTTTAGATGGGATATTGGAGTGTCTTTTATTTTTTTATACATGTTTTGCTGGTCATTTGTATGGCCTGTGCTCCTTCCTTTTCTTGTTCATCAATGTGGTTTGATGGTTTTCTATTCTGATAGATTTCTCTTTCTCCTTTTACATATATCCACTCTGCTATTGTGTTCTACATTTTCAGATGTCTTCATAGTGTGGTCATTTTCTATCACCTCAGTATAGAGTTTCCATAAACATTCTTTTAGAAGTTATTGGCCAGTGATGAATTCCCTGCTTTTTCTTATCTTGCTAAGACTTCATTTCTTCATCTCTGAAGAATAGCTTTGCTGCATATAATATTCTTGGTTGGCAGTTCTTTTCTTTCAGAACTTTGAATGTATCACCCCATTCTCTACAATCCTGCATGGTATCTGCTGTTGATCTAATGGACGGTTCTTTATATATAACTTGAGTTATTTCTTTTGTTGTTTTTGGAATTTCTATCTCTCACTTTTCTATTTATTTATTTACTATGTGCGTACACATGTATGTGTGTATGCTATGGCTGTGTCTGTGCCGCAGTGAGGGGAGATAAGAGGACAGTCTGAAGGAGTTGTTTCTCCCCTTCCACTATGTAGATCCTAGGTCTTGAATTCAGGTCACTGGGTGGACAGCAAGTGTCCCTGCTTGCTGAGCCACTTTGCCAGGCCCGTCTTAACTCAGCTGTGCTTTGCTAAGTCTCATAGGCTTCCTTCATGCATTTTCATCTCTTCTTTTTTTCATTGGATTAATTGTTAAAAAGCATGCCTTCTTTATGCTCAGAAGCTGTCTCTTTTGCCTGCTCAGTTGTATTTTTATGACAGTTATTACTATTCTCCGAGCTGAAGAACATAATAACTGCCACTCCCTATGACCAAGCGTTCAGATCTATGAGCCTATGGGGGCCATTCTTATTCAAACCAGCACCCCTGCAATCCCAATACCTAGGAGGTAGAGTCAGGAGAATCCAGAAAAACTAGCCTGCCTGGGGTAAAATGAGAGACTCTGACTCACAAATCTCAAATCCAAAACAACAACAAAAGACACACATGTAAACAAAACAAAACAAACTCTTAGAAGTTAAAATAATAAACAGATAAAAAGTATAAAGGCTATTGTATTTGTTACTCTTCCTTTTGCTATGACAGGATATCCTAACAGAAGCAACTTAAGGGAGGAAGCAGTTATTTTGGTTCACAGTTTTAGGGTTCAGTTTACCATGGTGGGGAGGTCACAGTGACAGGAGCTTGAGACAGTCAGGAGTCAGAGGACACGGAGTAGTTACGCTCAGCTTGCTTCTTCCTCTTCATACAGCCTAGGACCCAACCCAGGGTAAAGTGCCACACTCCTCCAGGGTGGGCTGTTGGAGCCTGCTCCAACAAAGGCAGCTAGGGTACATGGAAGTGGGTGTGAGGTTGAGGAAATGGCAGATTGAAAGAAATTGAGACAGAAAACATAGGATAGATTTGGGAGGTCGGTTTGATAAATACCAACCAGCCCAGAGTTTATTTTAGAATTTGCTCTTAAACCAGTTAAAGGCAGAAGGCAGAATAAAGAGTGGTACAGTCTGTCCTTAGAGAAAGCTAGCATAGTTTTTTTTATCTGGACGTGCCTTGGGCTGGCACTTACCAGCTTGTGTCTTGTTAGATAATGTGTTCCTTTTTATGGGCACAATGCTCTTTCCTATGGGCTTAATCAAAACGTTTTTTTAACAGTTCTCAGGGAGAGTGAAACAAGCAAGCTTGAACTCAATGACTTATAAGTCAGAAATAGACTCCAGATGGAAACTGAGTCACATGTGGGTTACTACAGTGGGCCTTCCCATCTCAATTAAACCATCAAGATAATCCCTCATAGGCAGGCCCGAAAGCTAACCTACTCTCAAAGATGGAGGCTTGTCTCCTAGGCAATCCCAGATCCTAATGACTTGATCATCAACACTGACGTTACACTCTGGGAGTCTAGACTGCCATTCAAAGAGCCATCACAGAACTAGCGTGGTATGTGATTAGGATTTAGGATGAGTTAAAGGATGAAAGTGTCAAGTCAACAGATACAACTACTAAATTTTCACTCCCTTGCTAACAGAGCTTTAAAACATACCAAAACGTGAATGAACTAATTACCCCATTATTGCTTTCGCAGCAACTGTCAAAAGGCCATTAGTGGATTTACAGCTGTTGTTTTAACCACAGGTTTTTCACAATCCCTCCTGCTCCCCTGGCCAAAACAGACACTTGGCCGAAAGATGTAGGCATCCTTGCCCTGGAGGTCTACTTTCCAGCCCAATACGTGGACCAGACTGACCTGGAGAAGTTCAACAATGTGGAAGCAGGGAAGTACACAGTGGGCTTGGGCCAGACCCGAATGGGCTTCTGCTCGGTCCAGGAGGACATCAACTCCCTGTGTCTGACAGTGGTGCAGAGGCTGATGGAGCGCACGAAGCTGCCGTGGGATGCTGTGGGCCGCCTGGAAGTGGGCACGGAGACCATCATTGACAAATCCAAGGCTGTGAAGACAGTGCTCATGGAACTCTTCCAGGATTCAGGCAACACTGACATCGAAGGCATAGATACCACCAACGCCTGCTATGGTGGTACTGCCTCCCTTTTCAATGCTGCCAACTGGATGGAGTCCAGCTACTGGGATGGTATGTGTTTCTGGGACATTACAGAGGTCGGGTTCTTAGAGTAGAGGCTGAACGCTATGTTCTGCTTGTTAGCTCTCCAGAGGGCTTTATCCTGGGAAGGAAGGGAAAGGCAATTTATTTCTACAGCTGCTGCTATTGCCCAACAAAAACAGTGAGAACAACCAGGTAGATGTTCATGCGGCGGTTCATTTCTTCTGTGCATTATCCCGTGGCGTGAGTCCTGCACCTGATCATAGAGGAGAAAATGAAATGATTGGTATCTTACTGTTTCAGTTACTTGTCTCGTGTCTGAGTTTCAGGGATTTTAGCTCATTGCCATCACGGCAGGAAGCATGGCAGCATGCAAACAGACATGGTGCTGGAGTTTAGCTGAGAGTTCTTCATCCAGATCTATAGGCAAGAAAGAGACTTGGGGCTTAGCTGGAGCTTTTGTAACCTCAAAGTTCACCCCCAAAGACTCTCTCCTCCCAAAAGGTCATATCTCCTAATCCTTTCAAATAGTGCCACTCCCTGGTGACTAAGCACGCAAATACATGGACCTATAGGGTCATTCTTAGTCAAACCAACACATTAACCTCCCAGAGCCCCCAAGCTCTTGTTTGCCTTTCTGCCTTTCAGGGCTGAGGGAAGAACTGAATGAAGTAGTGACTGGGGTGTGAGGGGCCTCGGTGGTCTCCGTAGTTACCAAAAAACACAGAAAAATAAAGTGAATACTAATTACAAAATTAATTTTAAGGTCCTGATGTGGCGATGGATCCTAGGAAATATACAGCCCAATATTCTTTGCTTTAAGTAAAGAGACCAGGACTGCAGAAAGGGCTCAGTGGTTAAAGTACTTGCTTTCAGGGCAAGCACGAGGACTGGAGTTTGGATCCTGGATCCCAAGTTAAAGCTGGGCGAGCGAAAAGAATGAGCTGTATAAAAATGAGGGGCTGGCGTGACGACTCTTTAGGTGAGGGTGCTCGCTGCCAAGCTGGTGATCTGAGTTAGCCCCAGGCTCCATGGGTGGAAGGAGAGAACTCTCTCGAGTTGTCCTTTTATTTCCTTTTGGCGTGACTTTTATAAAGGAAGGAAAATAGATTTTTGAAGAACTTAATCATTAAAAAAAAGTTGGCATCAAAAGGCACACACTGAAATGAACCAGACTCAAAGGCTATTCAACTCGATGGAGTTCTCTATAGTTAGAAGAGCCACTCGGAACAGACTCTGTAGATTTTATACTTCCACAGTTGAAAGTACGTTTATGCATGTATCCACCACCAAAACCAGAAACTCCACGAGAGAGTGAGAACTAAAAAAAAGAATTTGCTTTGTAACTCATGACCAGCACCTGCCTTCAGTCCTTCTTCATCTGCTGCAGAACAATCGTTTTGTATGCTGTGAATCTTTGTGCACATTTGTTTGCATTTAGACAAATCTTATTAACTAAATTCCACATCTGAGAGAAAACCTGAAAAGGTTTGCATCCCGATAAACCTCTCCACCAATGCAATAATCCAAATCAGACTAAATCAAACCAAATTAGAAAAAGCCCAGGTTTAATGGATGCCAGCGCTTCTGGGTTGGCATTCCAGCCCCAGAGAGGAGATGGGGAAGGACTGGGAAACCGCGGGCTAGTTCTCCGTGGGGACAGTTTAAATACCCCGTGGGAGTGGTCTTGAGCAACTCTGGGAGCAGCTTTGGCAGGGGGTCACCCTTTGGCAGGCTTTCTTGGAGGTGGAGTCTGGACTGAGGCAACTCCCAGGGGAGGGGCTAGGGATGAAACTTTTCACCCAAACATTCCAGACTCTTTGGATTTATTGATGCCAGGGATTGGGGGTGACACTTCCAATCAAACAAAAACGTGTCTTTTTCTTCCTGAAATTGCGTGGCCTTGCTTAATATTATACATTTTAAGTCCATCCGTTTTCCTGCAAACGTCGTGATTTTGTTTTTCTTTTAGGCTGAATAATGTCCTATTTTATATATAAAAATTTCCTTTATCCACTCAGCTCTTGAGGACAATTAGGATGATTCCTCTTCTTTGCCACAGAGAATAACACAACAGTAGACATGGGGTGCAGATCCCTCTGTGGAAGGGTGTGGGGTTCTCTGGGTATACGGTCAGGAGCAGAACAGTTAGGTGATATGCTAGTTTTGTCTTTACTTTTTGAGAAATCTCCAAACTTATTCCCACAGTAGCTGTATTCATTGAAGCCCCGCCAATACTGAATAAGTGTTCCTCACTCTCTGCGATGTCTCCAGCATTTATTGGTAGATTTATTGACGATGGGCATTATGACTGGGGTGCTAAAGTGGCATCTCAAAGTCGACCTGATGGCTAGGAATATCGAACACTTGAAACAACAAGTGGCCACTTGGGCTCCTTTTTCACCATTTTGAAAAGTGTCTATTCCATTTATGTGCTCAGTTGTGGACTGGGGCTTAATTTCCTTGGTATTTAATTTTAGCATTTTTTTTTTTTTTGGTAAATTCTTGATAGTGGCCTACTGTCTGGAGCTTAGCTGGTAAAAATTTTCTTCCAGTCTGTGTGAATATTTTAGGTCATTTTTCTGTTACACAGCTTGTCTTTCTTAAACAAGACTTTTGTAATGAAGGGAAATAGATTTTTTTCTTGGTTATACATATTGTAAATACTCTTTGGTTTGTCTTTTGATTTTGGCTCTCCCTAGAGATTTGGTTTTTATGGTTAAATTTAAAGGTCTTTTCCTTAATGATATGTAAGTGCTTTTCTATAGTTTTTGAAATTTTCATATTGAGAATGAAAAAAATAGATACATACAAAAATGTTATTTTATTCTCCAGTGGCCCACATGTACGGTGTGAGGGAAAACCCTAATACTTTCTCTTAGGGTTGTTACAAGTAGTGAGAGGAGGCCCTGGGACTTGAAGGAATGTGAGTTGGCCTCCTGATGCTCAAAACTTCATCCTACAGTTTAATATCTTAAGTTCTGTGGGCCTCGGTTTCTTCCTTTTTTGAGGAGGCCGTGGCTAGGTTGTGACTCAGTGGGAGAGTGCTTGCTTGCCTAGCATGCTCAAAGGCTTGGCTCAACCCGCAGCAGTGCCTGGGGAGAGGGTCTGATTGATATGGCTTAGGTGTCTGTCAGAACAGGGATTGAGTTTCAAATTCCACATCCCCTAGGTCGGTGGTTCTCAACCTTCCTACGGCTGTGACCCTTTAATACAGTTCCTCATGTTGTGATGACTCCAACATGGTCATTTTTGTTGCTATTCTATAACTGTAATTTTTCTATGCTGTTATGAATCATAATGTAAATATCTGTGTTTTCCAATGGTCTTAGGTGACCCCTGTGAAAGGATCATTTGTTCACAAAGGGGGCACGACCCACAGGTCGAGAACCATGGCGTTAGTTGAACACTCCAGATAAGTTTCTTAGGAGGCCGTGTCTTCAGACATGTGAGCCTAGCCTCCTCCCTCCTGATGCCTTGTCCTTCTACGCTTTAGCAGACACATGAATATGTAGGTGCTCTAAGTTGGTTGGTCCAAACCTAAACTGTCCCCACACGTGCCAATCAACAGAGCTTTAAGCGACTTTGGAAATGGAATACTGACCAGACATGGTGGCTCTAATTTGTCATCAGCCACTTACTGATGCAGGAGGATCTTGAATTTGATCCAACCTGGCATATGCAATGAGACCATGTCTCAAAAACACTACAAACAGGTATGGCGAACGAATGGCTCGGCAGTTAAGAGCATTTGTTATTGCAGAGGACCTGGGTTCAGTTCCCTGTCCCCGCATGGAGGCTCACAACTACCTGTAACCCCAGTTTCAGAGTGTTCAACCACTTCTTCTGACCTCTATGGGGACCAGACACACACGCAGTGCAGACACATGCATGCAGGCAAAACACTTATACACATAGACTAAATAAATCTAAAAAATAAAGCTTAAACTCTAAAAATAGAAACAAGGGGGCTGGAGAGATGGCTCAGTGGTTAAGAGCATTGCCTGCTCTTCCAAAGGTCCTGAGTTCAATTCCCAGCAACCACATGGTGGCTCACAACCATCTGTAATGAGATCTGGTGCCCTCCTCTGGTCTGCAGACAGAATATTGTATACATAATAAGTCAATAAATAAATATTTAAAAAAATAAAAATAGAAACGAAATTTTGAAAAAAACAAATAATCCTGGGGACCAGCAATATGGTTCAGTGGGTAAAGGGGCTTGCAACCAAGCCTCATGACCTGCGTTCCTTCGCCAGCACCCATGCAGCGAGGTCTGACTTCACAAGTTTTTCTCTGACTCCCACATGGTTTTTGTTCTGTCTTCTTGTATGCATGCGAACATGCATTCACTTAAAAACTACATCAAAAGTCTGGAGGTGGTAGCTCACACCTTTAATCGCTTGGGTGGCGGAGGCAGGTGGATCACTGTGAGCTTGAGGCCAGCCTGGTCTACAAATAGAGTGCCAGAATTGTCACACAGAGAAACCCAGTCTTGAAAAACCAAAAAAAAAGCATAAAAAAATTTTAAATGTAATTTATATATATAATTCTGAGTCAGTTAGGATTCCATAGTGAGACTGTAAGGGCATTGAGCACTGAATTTATATTTCAAATACAAATGGATTGTGGGTTTTACTAGAGTTTATGTGTACTATTTTATCTTTTTTTTTTTAAGGTCTGGTTCCATTTATTTCCAGAATACAAAACTGTGCTCGGCACACAGCTGACCTTCTCTACTCCAGGTTTGGCAGTGATGTCTGAAAGTCTGTTTTTGCAGGTCGCTATGCCCTGGTGGTCTGTGGTGATATTGCGGTCTACCCAAACGGTAACGCCCGGCCGACAGGTGGCGCTGGAGCTGTGGCGATGCTGATTGGGCCCAAGGCTCCTCTAGTGCTGGAGCAAGGTTCGTAATTAACACTCCCAAGAGGCTGCAGGTGGTACTGTGGTACATTCACGTCGTAGATCCTAATCCCAAACTGTCGCGTGCACTCCTCAGGGCCGGGGGATGGTGGTGGCTCTCCTCTCAAAGTCTGGCCTGGGGAGCAGCTGCTTAAGGGGGAGAGAGAGAAGCCAGAATCTGTGGTTTCATCATGCCTGGGGGTGCGCGGACAGTGTGTGGAGTGGGCCTGCCAAATGCGGGTTCGGAACCATAGGGAACCATGGTGACGCTAGCGGTGAAAGACGACATTCAGCCATAAAGTCAGGCTTGGAGAATTCTGGCATAGGCGACAGAACAAAGCCAGGCGTCTCTTCTCACTGGTCTCACCCATCCTTTCTGCTTGAGGCGGCCTGTGTGAGAGGCGGTCTCTGAAACCGTCTGTGCCTTTCCAGGGCTGAGGGGAACCCACATGGAGAACGTCTATGACTTCTACAAACCAAACTTGGCCTCAGAATACCCACTGGTGGATGGGAAGCTTTCCATCCAGTGCTACATGCGGGCCTTGGATCGGTGCTACGCAGCCTACCGCAAGAAAATTCAGAACCAGTGGAAGAAAGGTACGGGGCTCGGAGGGCAGAAAGCGGGGCTGCTACTCGTAGCCGAGAGTCTTCCTTTATCTTTCCCTGGGGGGAGCACTTTGTACGGCCTGTGGGACGAGTGAGACAGTGTGCAGAGGAATGAATGAGAGAGCCTCCCATGAGTCTGCTGGGAGTGGAACCCACTTCTTCAGGAAGCTGAGCCTCTGGGCATCGTCACATCCGGGAGGGAGGATCTTCCTAGCTCATTGTCACACCGCCTCTCACCTCTCCACCTTCTTTTCTAGCTGGAAATAACCAGCCTTTCACCCTCGACGACGTGCAATATATGATTTTCCACACGCCCTTTTGCAAGATGGTCCAGAAATCCCTGGCTCGGCTGATGTTTAATGACTTCCTGTCATCCAGTGGCAACACACAGAACAACTTATACAAGGGGCTGGAGGCCTTCAGGTGGGTCTTCTTTAAGTGGAAGGCTTGGGAAGGGTGAGCGAGGAGGCTCTCTCGCACCTCGGGTGTGGGTCCCCCTCCATGAGAAGCAGCCGGCAGCCCTCCACAAAGCAGAAACGATGCTAAGCCTTTCTTTCAATAGAGGGAAGGGATGGGGCAGCTGTGCAGGGCTCTCCGTGTATTAGGTGAGGAGAAGAAGATAAAAAGAAAGAACGAAAGCCAAGCAGGGTGTGTGGTTATGGATTTGGTGTCTAGTTTTCTAACAGACTATGAAAGTGTGCATAGATGCCACAATGAAGTGTGTGTAAATGCTGTCTCAGTCGACAGGAATGTGACTTTGAGGTCTACAGACGTTTCAGTTTGTAATAAAAACCATGCACCCCAGAGCTTTCTCGCCTCCAAGTTCCTGGCCTTCTTCTCTTGTCAACTCTCATGTGACATCTTGCTCTGCCTCACAGGGGTCTAAAACTGGAAGAAACCTACACCAACAAGGAGGTAGACAAGGCGATTTTGAAGGCCTCCCTGGACATATTCAACAAGAAAACCAAGGCCTCGCTTTACCTGTCCACGAACAATGGGAACATGTACACCTCGTCCCTCTACGGGTGCCTGGCCTCCCTTCTCTCCCAGTGAGTACTGCCCCTCCCACCTGCTGTTTCCCATTTGTAAGCTGATGGCCCAGCCAATGCTCCTTTCCACTGAAACATTTGGTTTGTTGAGAGATAGACTTTTACAATAAAGGGGGAGTTAGAGGATAAAGTGAAAGGTTACCACTTGTCCCAGAGGTGGTTGGGGGCAAGTTTGCTAGCTGTGTTGAACTTCTCCAGAGAGAACATGTGTATACTGGGGAATGTGCCAGATATACCCAGGCAGGAAGAAAATAGAACTTGTGGGCGTATCTTTATCTCACCAATTTAAAATCTCTATACTTAATACAGCATGGTGGATTGGAGGCTGGCTTCAGACCCCATAACTGGTTCTAGCCTGTTTACCACTTGTCTTGAAAACTAACTTCCTGGACCTGTATGAGCCTTGCTTTCTGTACCTGTGAAATGTAACAATGTAACAATGGCTGCTTTCCACAGTTCCTTTTTATCCTTTGGTAATTTCTTACAGTATAAAATAAATGTACTTAGATTGTATCCACCCTCCATCACATACTGCAACTCCTCCTGGACCACCACTTAACTACCCCTTTTATTTTATTTTTATATAACTCACTGAATCCAGTTAGTGCTTCCTATATCGTATGGGTATAGGGTCATCCGCTGGAGCATAAGCAACCTACCAAGGGCCACACCCTGAAGAAACCGACTCCCCTCCCTCAGCAGCCATCAGCTACCAACAGCTCTGCAGTTAGGATGAGGCAGCATGAGCCATCTCTACCCATGCAGGAATTGTGATGGGCTTGGCCGAATGCAGGCAGCCAGAGTTGCAGCGTGTTCATGAGTGCAAAGGCCCTGACATGTCCCAAAGGCACGATTTTGCTGCAGTCTAACCTGACTTCTGGATCTCACATTCTCTTTCCTCTTTTGTGATTGTCCCTGAGGGGTGTGTGTGTGTGAGATACAGATGTCTTCCCATCAGTGCCATAGTGACACAAATGTTATTGGAGTAACCAACCGCTTTCTAATTGGATTTGAGGTCAGCTCCGTAGGAGGGAACTCATGCCTGGTATTGTAAACCTGTCCAAGAACCCATGACTGGGTAGGTCCTAGGCCCTACACGAGAACCTACGATTACTTTGCTAAATAGACATGGTATGGAACACTCTTCTAAATACCTATCCATATGCTCATATATTAGTACAGCTCTCATCCCTGCCTCTTTTGGCTGTGGCTAGTGAGCAATACAGAGATTAACAACTGGTCAAAGTACGGAGGATGAACGACTATGGATGCTTTCCAGTTTTCATGAAAATTGCCTTAAAATATTACAATGCTCAGAAAGCGCTCAAAGGCTGTTACCTGTACTGATTTTTCCTGTTTTGTGGTGTTTATAAGGGAACACTGCATATTATATAGAAAAGATACCTAGAGGTGAACTTGATCAAATTACTGATGGGGGATGCTCAGAAAACTGAGTCATAGGAATGTGTGCTAGCAAATGCCTGTACTCCCAGAACTGTGGAGACCTGGGGAGGGGGACCGTAGAGATCAAGGTCAGCCTGGGCTACATAGGTAGGTAGGTACAAACACACACACACACACACACACACACACACACACACAGCCAAACGATTGCAGTTAATTTGTGATCCCAGTGGGTAGATACATAGATCCACAACACACACACACACATACATACACAAACACACAAGCTGAACCATTGTAGTTTGGGAGCCCTAAGGGTTAGTCCACTGGTCTAATCTGCTACACCTGGAAGCCTCTGCCCTCACAGTTCTGCCTTCACGCTTTGGGCTGTGGCTGCTCTCATTTTGGCAAAGCTTCTTCTTGTTCCCACATCTGGATTCCACCAAAGGTCCCTCTTTGTGCAGGGCACGTGGAGCATACTTCTAGCTGCATGAGGTGGGCAGTGGTGAGATAAGGCTGACACACAGAAGCTTTATATGAAATGCAGAATGCTGATGTGGATTTTTTTTTTTCACTTGCAGACACTCTGCCCAAGAATTGGCTGGCTCCAGGATTGGTGCCTTCTCCTATGGCTCAGGCTTAGCAGCGAGTTTCTTTTCTTTCCGAGTGGCCAAGGATGCCTCTCCAGGTGAGTCTCATCTTGTAGCAGGTATTCCCGAAACCGTGCCCCACCCTGCGCTTCACCCCAGCTGAGGCTGCTATCTTAACCGAGCTAAACTGGGATTAAGAGCAAAGAAAAGTCCTGTATAAGGTGAAATGCATGCGAGCACTTCCTCCACAGCAGAGTAGACACAAGGAAGCCTGGTAGACAAGGCAACAGGTCCTGAAGAATGGGCTGGCCCCCTAAAGAGAAGTTGATGGACCTGAAACAGCCAGGGTCAGCAGCCTGTGGTGTGACTGCTGTGACCAAGACCAGGCACCTAAGCACCATGGGGAGGGCGTCAACCCCCAGACCCCGGCTGCCTATTAGCACCAGCGATGATGACAACAGGACGTTTTAATATTGCTTCTGCTTCCCAGGTTCCCCTCTGGAGCAGCTGGTGTCTAGTGTGTCAGATCTGCCCAAACGTCTAGACTCCCGGAGGCGCATGTCTCCTGAGGAATTCACAGACATAATGAACCAAAGGGAGCAATTCTTCCACAAGGGTAAGAAAGGGGACAGGAAGAGAGAAGAGAGCGATTCACCCCAGACAGCACATCAGTGCCTGGGAACTGTACTGGGGGGTTCATCAGACCTTCAGGATGTGATGGGCCAGGGTCACAATTTTTATGATGTGCTTATGAGGCGAGACCTTGAGCAACTGAGCCATCTTCACAGATGGTCTCTAACAGCCATGCAGACCTCAAGGACCAGACCCCCTCTTCTATATGATTCTACCTTCCATATGGTGTCTAGGGGTGGTTTACAGCCACGGCAGCTCAGTCTGGAGTGCTTCCCTTGCATCTGTGGGCGTTCTTACTACTCCGCTCTTTGCTGCATGCTTGCATCTCTCTTTCTAAGTCCTGCTTCTTCTTCTGTGTCCCACAGTGAACTTCTCACCACCCGGCGACACAAACAACCTCTTTCCAGGGACTTGGTACCTGGAGCGAGTGGATGAGATGCATCGCCGAAAGTATGCCCGGCGCCCTGTCTAGAGGAGGCAAGTGAGTTTGTCGGGCTCCTAGCCCGAAGGCCTGGGGGCTTCTCTGTAGCAGACGCAGTTCTGAGTCATTAATCATGTCAGAGATGGTCATAACTTAAGAGGAGTTACAAACTGTGAGCTCCAGGACATGGGTGGGAGGGGTCTCTGTCTTGGAAGTCTGGGCTGTGAAAGTCAGATCTCTTCTAAGTCTCCTAGAAGCTTGGTAAGTCAGAGCCCACAGGAGGAAGCAGCCAGCAGCAGCCAGAACTGCAGCATATTGTTCTAAAGCAATGAGAATCGGAACAACAAGAAAAAGACAAGAGAGAAGGCAGATCAGCCCTTTCCTTCCTAAGAGCCTGGCAGCATCATGCCACAAAGACGGAGCAGGGCTCCTGAGCCATTCGCACTGAATCAAGAGCACCAAGCTGGGCTGACGTGAAGAATTAAGGTTGATATATCAGGCCATGGAGCCAGAGTCTGGCCAAGCCACCCTGACCTCTCATCACCAGCAGAGCATGTGACAGGGACCTGCCTGTCCCCCAATCTCGGCTGCTGTAGCACCAGTTGATAGACTCCCCAGGCATGGCGGCTCACAACTGGGAAGACAGCCAGGGTACCAGGATCTCATAGAACAGGGGGGCTTTCATGCATAGCTGTCTCTGGCAAGGGGCAAGGCCTGGGGGCTGGGGAACCCAGGCTGAGGGGTGACCAAATCTGTTTCTCCTCCCTACAGATCCCTACAACAGTTCCTCGGGAATGGATCTGAGCTGCTGCCCAAACAGTGTCTGTGTAAATTTCCACCCACAGCTAGCTGTAAATAATGAATAGACACGGTAGCCCCATAGGATCTGCCGTGAAGGGCCACCAGGCTCAGTGGCTCCTTCGTGACTCTCCCTGATGCCACCACTGCCACAGGTCCTGCTGCTGTGGACCAGAGCTCCCCTGTGAAGAATGTGGGAGAAAGGGGGACCGCTGACCCCCGTGGAAGCAGATCAGTCATCTTCTCCCACATTCAGACAGCCCCACCATTTGTTATGGCTCATTATCGGACTTCAGTGCTGTTGCATTTTATGCTCATTACTTAAAAGTTTCCCGAGAATGTCTAAATTTTGTATCTTGTCCTGAAATAATGTGTGGCAATAAAAATGAGGGAAGAGACGATGCACATTTTCTAGAAGTCAAGAGCTTCGCAGAGAGCAGGGCATGCATTCCTTCACCCCACACCTTCCACTCAAAGTCCGTCCAGTTCCGCCAAGGACTACGGCAGACACCAGGCAAATAAAGAAAGTGACATGGAGCTCCCCCTCCCCTGCTCACTTCTCTATCCTACAGACACCATATCCTGGCAGGGCCAGCAGGTGCTTGGTACATCAAACCCCCTTGGCATATGTGGCCAGTGTTTACCTAGACCAAACATAAAAGCCATAAGATTGGTCAGGCATGGTCACACAGATCTTAGCACTTGGGAGGCCAAGTAAGGGTGAGTTCAAAGCCAGGCCAGCCTGTGTTATGTGGGGAGATCTTATAAAAACACACACACAACAACAACAACAAGAAAAGATGAGGCAGAGGTAGATAGGATACTCTCTGCCTTGGATAAAGAGGATATAGCTTTTCCAGGATCCTCAGAAAGCAGCATGGTCTAGGGATGGGAACACTGAGCACAAGGCAGGAGGAAGGGGCCGGGGAGGGCTAGGAAGGACAAGGGGTTGTAGTCCTTCATTTCTTTCAGAAAAAGCTTTGGAGAGCCTTGGGGACACAGAAGAAGCAAGGTGATGACCATGTCACACTGCCACTAGTAATCCCGGGCAAGGCCCAGGCTAAACAGCTAATCCCCGTCTCCTCAGCATGCAGCATGGGGCCCTGTGCCAGCATCTCTTGCAGGACCATGCTCCCTTCTTTGGTTACTGCAGTGCTGTCTGTCTGCAGGGGAGAAAAGCCACCCAGTTCAAGACAGGGACATAGAACCCATGAAGAACTAGCTCTCTGCAGGGTCCTGGCAATTGGGACTCCCCTTCCCTATATCCCATCCTTGGTTCCTGGCCTACCTTTACCAGGGGTCATTTGGCTACAACTAGAAGTGACCTCAGAAAGATGGCTTGGTGAGTTAAGGCACCTGCTGCCAATCCTGATGAGCCAAGTTCCACCCCTAGGTCTCACAGAGTAGGCGAGAACCAGCTCCTGCAAAGGGTCCTCCTGCAACCAAGCTTGGAGTCACAGCCTGCACAAGACATCAAATTCTGATTCTGAAGAAGCCACATGTACCCTGTGGCATGCATGTTCTACCCCCTGATAAAATGTAATTTAAAATTGTGTCAAGGTGCTTCTGGTCAAGTGAATGATTGCTGTTACCACGCAACAGCTGAAGGCCCAGCTTCAGGTTACAAGCAGAGCACACAGGTCATCATTCTCCACCCTCCCACCACACACACACACAGACACACACACAGACACACACACACACACAGACACACACACACACACACACAGGGACAAGAATTTCCTAGCAGATTGTTTTAAAA
>NC_022022.1:6427203-6428151 GCF_000317375.1 Microtus ochrogaster
GTCCCTTGCACTTTTCCTCATCTGCCTTTATAAGGCCCGAAGAGGTCCTCCAGGAGTTAAACTCCACTCTAAAGTTACAGGAGATGGACACCACAGGGAGAATGTCACAAAGAACGCCACTGACTGGGCGAACACTTTCTTTCACCTCACAAGAGCTATCCAAAGTGACTCCCCAAATACCGACGTCCTCTGCTCGGCAGTTCCTCCTCGGACCCAGGAGAATCTCTCCATCCCTGGAGCAAGTGACCTGAGTGGTTAGCCACGCCCTAAGACTTCCGGTGCAGGATGGAGCACTTTGAATTCCTCGAGAGCAAAGCACCACTCATCTTAAAAGGAATTCTAGATCCAGAGCGCAGCTAGCTGGAGGCACTGCTTAGCGTGAATGATGCCTTAGGTTTGACAGCCAGTGATGGGGGAAATGAAAATCAACCCCTCCTTTTCTATTTGTGGGGAGGTTCTATGATCAGCCAAGGGCCACGTGCTGCAAAGAAATGCTCCCATATTACCCTCGTGAAGGTGTTTCTAAGTCAGGTCCCGAGCACCCTAGCATGCACTGCGCTTTGTCTGGAAATGGGACTCATTTTCACCGGCATGTGGCATGTTTAATTTCACCCACCTCTGCCTGCTTTCCAGCTACGGGTGTGGCCCCTCGGGGATACTCTTCATTCAAACTGAGTTCAGGAGCTGATGTGGGAGTGTCATATATCAATCTGTTGATTTCATTGGTTAAGCAATAAAGAAACTGCTTGGCCCTCATAGGTTAAAACATAGGTAGGTAGAGTAAACAGAACAGAATGCTGGGAGAAAGAAGCTGAGTCAGAGGGTCGCCATGATTCTCCCACTCCAGGCAGACGCAGGTTAAGATCATTCCTGGTAAGCCAGCTCAGGGGCTACACAGATTATTAGAAATGGGCTAGTCCAGGTGCGAGAGTTAGCCGAGAAAATGCT
>NC_022022.1:6430886-6451488 GCF_000317375.1 Microtus ochrogaster
CAGATTATTAGAAATGGGCTAGTCCAGGTGCGAGAGTTAGCCGAGAAAATGCTAGATATAATGGGCCAAGCGGTGTTTAAAAGAATACAGTTTCCGTGTAATTATTTCGGTATTTCGGGCATAGAGCTAGCCATGTGGGCGGCTGGGTGGCAGGAAGCGGCCCGCCGCCCCTATTATTTCAACAAGGAGCCGGCAATGTAAGGCCGGAACAAGTATTTCAGTTAGAAAGTGGGTGGTCCGCTATCAGGATGCCCAACAAACAGGCGCTGGACATCACTGGAGAGTGTGCCGAGGGGCTGCCTGACTGCTCCTAGGAGCCGGCGTGCCCATACGTCAACCATCAACCTCGTGTTCATTTCCTGAGCTCGCACCGCTGCCCTACGGAGCTTCACAGCCCTCTCACAGACAACCCAGCAGAGCTCAAGGTCAAAACCGTGGTGTTCCATGTCATCCGGCCCGCCCCTTTCCAGGTCTGGGGTGGAGACTGGAGCAGGCCTTTGCTGCTGG
The DNA here is from genome assembly GCF_000317375.1 of Microtus ochrogaster. Lineage (NCBI taxonomy): Eukaryota > Metazoa > Chordata > Mammalia > Rodentia > Cricetidae > Microtus > Microtus ochrogaster. The sequence continues at coordinate 6,431,394 of NC_022022.1, forward strand.
AGCTCTGGCCTTGCAGGAAGCCAAGGCTGAGAGGTAGCCTCTCTGTGCCAGGCGGGCTGGAAAGGAACCCTTCGCCACTGATGGACTAATGGGGCGAGAAGCTCTTGATAGACACAGTTGTTTGAATGGAGTTCATTCTGCCGCCTTCTGTGAAAATCAAGTGAAACACCGCCCAACTCACACTAAGCTTGCTACTGTGTGCAGCTACTAAGGTAACATGTTCCTTTAGCTCACAAAATCTGTCCAAAGCAACTCCCTGGAGACCAGCATCCTCTGCTCAGAACCAGGAGAATCCCTGCACTCCCACAGCATGTGAGCTGTGTGTCTAGCCACACCCACAAGACTTCTGGTGCCCAGCTGTCCACTTTGAATTCTGTGCCGGCAAAGCACCAGCCAGGGCCTGGCATACACCGTGCTGAATTTTACTCCTTAATTGCACCCCTAACATGAGAGGATTCTGAAACACTGAGCTACATTCCTGTGGATAATCTTTGAAAGGAAGGGAGGGGCTATCTTCAGGGCACCCACGCTCAGATTTTTTTGTACACCCCAACCTTCCTCTACACACAGTTACTGGTCAGCTGCCAAACCTCCAGAGGCAGCCCGTGGGTGCCCTCTGCTGGCTTTTCTGGAGAATGACCGCACAGATACCAAGTAGTTGTGTTCGACTCTTTATTTCAGGCAGGTGCCTGGGTTCTGCCCCAGGAACGTGGATATCCTCTCCCTATAGATCACAGTGAGCAGGTTTCTCAGAAAAGCCCGAGGAACTGGTGCTGCTGAGTCCCAGGTTCAGAAGCAGAACTGGAAGGCTTCAGACACGTGTGGCTTCCATGCGTCCAGGCTGGGCAGCAGGGACGAGAGGCCCATGACGTGCCAGGTCTCTCCATCTGACACCTTGGAAGTTTGGTAGGAAAGCAGCTGTACACCTGCCTCTGCCAGGAGGCCTGGAGGTGGGCAGAAAGGAAAGCCCGGGTTAGCATGGCACATGGTGGAAGGGGTGAGAGAAGAGGTCGGAGTAGTAAGATGTCAGGTTTCTGTGACCCAGGCCAAAGGGCGGAGGATGGGAGGGGTGGCACCGATCTAAACAGTAAAGAGCTGCCGCGGCAGGACAGGTGACTTTCCTCTACACCAGCCTCTTCTCAGCCTGAGTATCAGGTGAGGCGGGGAGCTTATACCCTGACGGGAGCTACGCCAATAGCGAGGGAACAAGATAACTCAGAGAACTGTCCTCTGGACAGCTGGCAAAGATGATGAAATAAAGTCCCCCCAGGGTCTGGGGACGCATCCTCTGCCAAACCTGGATGAGACCCAGAACCCTCAGAAGTCCAGGTCCTGGGAGACCTGGGCTGCACCTCCTGTGCTCTGACACATCTGTTAGGCTGGTCACCAGAGCCCGTGGAAGAAATGATCCGTGAAGTAAGCTCCAGGGATATGGAGAGTGTGCAGGAACATGGCGAACTTGTGCCATGGCCGGGGGTAACTGGCACTCTGCCCACCTCTGCCCATACTCCTCTGTGACCTCAGATGAGCTACTCTCTTTCCCTGTCTGAGCTGTTTCTTTCTAATATTGTGGAAATGGCTCTGCAAGATCCTCGGTGAGGCACATATAGACATGCCCTGAGGCACGGAGAAAGGCCCAATCCCAGGGAAGACCCCCATCTCTGCCAGCCTCCCCCGCAAAGCCTCCTCACCAATCATAGTGGGCAGCATAACAGGGTTGGAGGGCGGAGCTCGGAACATGAGCAGGGGCTGGCCCCGGCGCAGTGGCACCTCTGGCCTGAAGACAGCTCCGTTGAGCATCTGTAACATTGGGGTGGTACCCTGGACCAAGCCCACAGCTTGGTAGGGGGCACCTGCCAAGGCGACAGTCAGGAGGCCTTCCCCGCTGCCCTGCTCCCCGGAGGCCCCCGGGCTGTGGGAGGTGGTGACCTGCAGTGACGAGACAGAGGCACAGTTGAAGAGTCTAATCACACACAATTGCAGGCAGGGAATCAAGCCGGGCCACCAGCTCAGCACTCTGGGGACAGGAACAAATGGGGAGAGACTCATGTCTCCAGACTTTAGCTTCTCGGGACAGTCAAGATGCCCCATAAAGGGAGGAACAGGTGTCTGCCTGGCTGGCCAGGAAGGGTGGGAAGTGGGAAGCAGAGGACCAAGCACTGCGTAGCTGACCAGGCAGCCTGGTCCTTTCTGCACCAGCCTCTTAAGTCAATGGCCTGACTAGGATGCAGGAAAGGGGGTAAATGTGGCAGGGCCGGGAGAACACTGTTCCTAGGACTCCGGCCAGCTTCAAATGGCCACCACATAGTCTTTGATTTCAAGGGGAGTGAGGGAGGAAGCCAATAGAGGAAAGCTCAGAGGGTGGAGGAACCTGTTCCCAGGGTTTGCAAGCATCTCTCGGCTCCATTAGATGCAGCCTAAGTCAGCTTTTTTTTCCTCAGTTGTGAAATGGAGGTGCCTCATTCAGGCCATTTATCCATCTATCCATGGTTTTGTGAGTATGAGTTCACACCGTTACACTCAAACATATGGTCACTCCCTGCACAGATGAAGGAAGGCATTAAGGAGGGCTCTCACCAATGGGCTAGCTCTCACCGATGGGCAGGCAGGTGGCAAGAAGCAAACCCAAAGAGCAAAACTGGGAACAGGCTCTTAAAGCACAGGGTAGATAGAGCTAGGTACAGGGGCACACGCCTGTAATCCTAGCATTTGGGAGGTAGAAGCTAAAGGATTAGAAGTTCAAGGACAACCTGGGTTATACAAGACTGCCCCCCACCAAATAAAAAGAGGGGTGACAGAGCAGCGCCCAGAGTAAAGAGGGTACGCACATTGAGGCCAGCCTCTTTCACCAGTAGCTTAGCGTTCACCAAATTCACATCTGCCTGCTTCGATGCTTCCCTCAGGAGGCCGACAATGACCGCAGGGCTCAGGCAGTTCCCAGCGTTCTTCAGAGATGCTCCTGGGGATACAGAGGGTCACCCCAAAGTTAGTTGTTCACTAGGCACCACTTAGCTCTCAGCAACAAGGCTCTTGTTGCCCTGGGGACCCCAAAGGCAGGCTGCAATGGGCACTGTAATTCCTCAAGAGTGTTAAAAAGCCAGCTGGGGGTGCTGAGCCCAGAAGCCTAGGATATTTTAACCAATTTGAGAAACTCCCCTCCAAAACTGAGACCATCCCGACTGGACTCCTTGGCCGGCCTGTCTTCCCAGAAGATGCTTGGAAAACTGTGTGCTCCCTCAAGTGGCTGGGGATGGTGACCCTTGCAAGCTCAGAAGCAGAAAGGTGACACTCAAGTAACCATGTGACCAGAGCCCTGCTAAGTTTCCTCAGGGGCTTGGGAACCCAAGGCAGTGGGTGTGGCATCCCCTGGCTCCGCCTATCCCTGATAACCTTGGCATTTTGGGTTTACCTGCTCTACCCAACCTCATGATCTCGCCCCAAGTGTCAGGTGCCAAACAGGCAATTGGGGGTGCGGGGGAGGCCCTCTACAGGATGAAGGGAGGCACCGAACCCTGTCTGCAGAGTGGTGGACCCAATACCAAGGCAACCGAGCCACACACAGTCACAGGTAAAACCAGACCCACATGGTTTTGCTGACTGATTTAGATTCTCTAAAGATTCCACTATCTTTTACACGAAACTCTCTGGTCTTGCTTGCACGGGGAACTTGTCTATCCTAAAAACACTGCATAAACATGATCTGAGAAAATTAAGTACATTTTTCCAGGGAACTTATATTCTACTTACATACATTTTTTTGTCCAACTCTGTGGGTTGAGCTGTACCCAGAGCAGGGCCCAAGTCCCCTGAGTCTGCCACTAGATCTGCACTGAGCACTGGACACACCCAGCAGATATGAGTCCATAGTCCCTACTCCCTGTCTCCGCAGGACCCCTAGCTCATGCCGCGGGCCCAGCCGGACCTGGACTCACCTTGTGTCACCACCTGGATGGTCCCTTTAGGGGAGCCAGCCCAGGCATGCATGAGCGTGCCCAGTGCTTCTGCCAGACCAATCCAAGGCTTGGTGTGTGGAGAGAAGGCGCTGGTAAGGGCCTGGGCGTTTACCTGCAGGAATAAGGGAACAGGGTGAGGCTGAGAACCTGCTCAAATGAGGAACTAAATCAACGCCACATGGCCAAGAGTCAGCCTGCCATGGAGGGGCAACTCAGGAGATGCGTGACAGTCACCCAGAAAACAGTGACTTATCCCCATAGGTGAGAAGAGCTATGGAGCCCGAGGGCACACAGAGGAAAGTTTCGGCTGCACTAAGCAGGCAGAACAGGGGCCGGAAGCCTAGCTTCTCCCATTGAGCAGTACTGGTACCGGCGCCCTCTGTGGGAGACGGACTTCCTGTGTGATGGACAGGGGTCTGTCTGGACAGCTCAGTAAAACACGGACGTCATAGGTACATGGAAGCAGAGTGGTGGTTCTTAGGGAGGGTGATCTAATTTGCCCTTTTTGTGTTGTTTTGAGATGGGGCTTCACCCTATAGTCCAGCCGGGCAGACATCCTGAGTGCTAGGCTTATAGGGTGAGCTACCAAGCCTCGCTCATTTTATTTTCTATTCTGATTATTCGAAACGACTGCCCATATTGGTCACTGAACACTATGCTCGGCTACCATAACATATAAAACCAGATTAAGACAGTTCCAATGAGCCTACAGTATGCTTCAAACAGCCATCTATGCTGAGTATGCAGAGGCATGCTGGGAAATTGAGCAGCCAGAGTCGACTGGAAAGGCCCTGGACATCCCAAGTACAGGGTCTCAGGGCTTGGCCCTCCCTTCTCCTCCCAGAGACCCAATAACAGAGCTTCCTTGTTCTGAGGTAAAATTCCTGCTCCCTTTTGTGGCTCCAGATGCTTTGGCTCCCAGTCAGGCATTAACAATTTCTTTGAGGCGACTTAGAAAGAATCTATGCAAGAAGGATTTAATTAGGAATCTGGGCTTTAAATTTGACTGCAATCTCAGCCCTAGAAAGGCCAAGGTAAGTGGCTCCCCCTGAGTTCCAGCCCAACTTTAACTACAGAAGAAAACCCTACAAGTCACATCCTCACCCCACTGACAAGCAGACAAAAACTTGGGTTTGATGAAAAAAAAAATCAAATAAGCAGCTATGAGATGGGAAAAATGTAATAATTCTGTTCTTGTTTTCATAGTTATCACTAGAAGAGTCAGAAGCTGTAGCGAGACATGGGAAGGAAAAGCAGAGGACTTGGAGGACTAGGAGCCAACTCAGAGCAGAAAGGCTCAGCTAAGAAACCCCAAAGCAGGCCTCACAGCTCACTGGAGGCCACACAGCCCAGCCCAGGGAAGGGCTTGCTTCTCTGTACTTCTGTGAAGTAAAAGGGTGTGCAGTGATCCATCTTGAAAAATAAATAGCAAGATGCCAGGGCAGAGTCAGGTGCCGCTGGAAACCGGCCTGGCCCCAGGGCTCATCTGTGCTATGGTCAGAGAACTGGAGAAGACTCAGGACGAGTCAGGGAGGAACATTTCTTTCCAAAGACTATTGGCAGCTGGGCTAGAGAGCTCGATTTGCTAACTTGGTTGTGAGACGGAGAGAATTCCTATCTTACATGGGATGGCAGCCCTCTGTCTTTGTATCCTGTGGAGCTTGTGGGAAGCAGCCTGTCAGAAAACATCATGTGATCTCACCGCCACCTCACGAGAGGTGGCTCCCTCAGAGGGTTCCCATGGAGGGGGCAGAAGCCCGCCTTTGAAAAACTTGAGAGGGTCGAGCTTTATCAGATTGCCCAAGAAGGGGGATATTCATTAGAAGGGCATCAGCTGAGGTGGGAGAGATGGTTTGTTTTGTTCAGTCTTCCATTCTCTGGTTGAAGAGTTCAGCTAGGACCCTGATCAAAGTCACCTGCTCAGAAACTCACTGGGTAGCCAGATGGGTAGGAAAAAGTGCTGTGGCCTCAAGGAGCCAATGCGGTGTGCAGGGGAAAGAGAAGACGGTCTGGCCGGTGTCACCTGGTCTTCATGGGCTCTGCAGGCTCTCACACCACAACTGGTCCTCAAGGAACCCCTTGATCACTATAGACCAAGTGGCCTCCTGATTGTCTCAAGACACAGAACTGAGCCATCTAACAAGACATAGGCCGGCTGAGTGAAACTGTCCTTCCTACCACAGTTCTGTCCCAACCAGTGACTCTCTCCGGGCTGTGAGGCAGCCAGGAAGGCACGAGCCCTCTCTCACTCATCCACTGTTTCTTGCAGAGTATCAGTTACATGTCTGGGGCATTTATATAGTCAGCCTGTTGGTCCTCAGAGATCTTAGAATTCAGCATTAACCAGATAACAAACCCATGATAGCATGTAAGGATGTAGTTAGTGCATGTGGCAGCATACACCTTTAGTCCCAGCACTTGGGAGGCAGAGGGATCCCTGAATTCAAGGCCAGTCAGGGCTACTAGTGAGACCTAGCCTCAAAAACAAACAAACGAATAAATAAACAACCCCAAACAAAAAAAAAATGAGGCAGAGCAGCAAGGGCCCAGAAAGTGTTGGTGAAGGAGGGAAAAAGTCTCCAGGAGGAGCTGTGCGTTCTTAGTTCTGTGTCCTCTACTGGACCCCCGTGTGTGGGGGGGAGCAGGGGGCGCCTGGCATTCACCAGACTAAGCAAGGGGGCTAACTAACACAGCAAAGGTTTTAGAAAGTAGGAAGACTGGTTGGTTATGGCAGGGTGAGCTCTGCCCAATACATATGTGCAAGCACACACACATATACAGCACACACACACACACACACACACACACACACACACACACACACACACACACACAGTGGGCCCTGCTCTGCTCCCTCACCCTGGCAACACACCCTCCCTCCCAAGGCATGTGAACAACAAAGGAGCCTTTCACTGGTGCTGAGCCTGGGAAGGCTCACAATCTCTGCAGCGGGGCTACAATATAACGGCTCAGAACCCAGCTCCTGGCTCCAAGGCTTTGGCTATCAAGACTATAGAAGAGCTGCTCCTGCCCATCCACCCTATGAGCCAACTCAAGTACAGCCTTGGGCTCCGTTCCCAGGGCTGAGTCTGTCCACCCCGAGCTGCTGTGTCTGCTCTCTTCCCGGACTCCAGACCCCAGACCCATGTAGAGATACTTACAACCCCTGCTAGAGACTTCCCCTTCACCATGTCCACAAACTGGATGGCGATTTCCTCCCCACAGCGGCTCTGGGCCTCCTTGGTGCTGGCACCCAGGTGGGGACAGCTGATGACATTCTCGTGGTCCACTAAGGCCCGGTCCCGTGGTGGCTCCTAACCGGAGAGAGACCGTTAAGTTGACCATGGACTGGCTATATTATAAATTCTCTGCTGTTGTTTACACTGAATTTTGAGAATTGCAACGATCTGAATCCCGGCCTCCTAACGGCGGGAGAAGATGGTGCATTATCAAGAAGATGGTCATATACAGGGGAGCTGGTGATACACCATGCACCCTGGCTGGGAATAGACAAATGCCATAGGGTTCAGAGAGGGCTAAGTGACCTGCCACAGTCTCGCAGCTAGAACTTTCATTCACGCCAAAGGCCATGCTCTTTCTCCCGGGCCACAGCGAGGAGCCCTGATGCTGAGATAGGGCCAAGGGAATTGGTGGAGGTGTGCACTCTGCACTCTATATGCTGGGGCTGAACCTTTGCACATGCTGGAAGAGCGGTCCACACTGGGGACTGCCATCACCCCTGGGTTTCTGACCCTTCCTAGGAATGAAGAGAGAGAGAGGAACACTAATGTCATTGGCCATGGGGTTGACTAAAGTATCAGGAATGACACACTAACTCCTGGTTTAGTCTAGAACCCCAGCCTCATCAGTTTATCTTGGTCTTCCCCAAGTTACCAGTACAGCAAACAGCCTGACCAAGAATGGGTCCTATTTTAAGACCCAGGATTTGCAGAAGACAGCAGAGAAAAGACCTCCTCAGAACTACAGGCGTGTTTCTTGGCAGCACAGCTTCCTCTGTGCCAGAAACAGTGAGCTACTGTCCTGTGAGATGCTACCTTTCCTTGCCTGTGGCCGCTCGGCTCCTCACCTTTCCCCTCCAACTTGACACTGAAGCTGCACTTACCTCTGTGAACACATCCAGGGCGGCACCAGCGCACTGACCAGACTGCAGGGCACGGAGCAGGGCACCTTCATCCACAATCCCTCCTCGAGCACAGTTCACCACTCGCACGCCCTTCTTGCACCGGGCAAAAGTGCTGTCGTTCAGCAAGCCTGGGAGAGAGAGGGGACGTCGCCCACTGTGGCAGTTCCTGACCCGCTTTCTCAGCACCGGTTCCCAGAAGCCACCTCTCCCCAGAGGTCTCTTCTGCTGGATACGTACCTTGTTCTCACCTGTCTTCAGAGATGCTCTGAGATCATAGACTCTGTAGCAGATATGGGTTAGACTCAGGCAGTTCTGGAGATGAGCGTGCTTTGAGTAGGCTCAAGAACCAAAAGTACCCCTGCAGGGTGCCATGAAGCCTCCACAGAGACACTAGTTGTGTCTGTGTCCCGCACATTCCCATACCCTTGCTTTTTTCCAGCTAGCTCAGCCTCCTCCTTTGGAGGCAAGCACTTGTGACAAAGAGCCACGGTGCTTGGCAGGTCCTCGCTAGGTCCCTGTCCACCCTTGCTCAATGGTACCTGCAGAAAACCCACACTAAGAGCCTACCTGTGGTAGAGGGCAGGAGGGGAGTGTGGACAGTGATGAAATCACAGAGAGGCCAGATCTCCTCGAGCGGCAGCTGCTGGACACCAAAGGAGGCCGCGACTTCTGGAGAAATGATGGGGTCATAGCCTACAGTCTGGCCGAAGCGAGAAAAGGGAAGAGGCACCTTTAGCATCAATGTTGGTATTGGTGTCAGTAACCGCACCATTTGCTAGTAGTGGGTACCACATTAAGCCTAACTGAATCCTCTAGTATAACTCTCAGAACAATACAGGGCGCTTAGGGCTACTCTCCTGCCTCTTGTAGGTCAATGGGAGGAGGCTTGCAGAACTAGCAGGGAGCACAGTCAGACAAGGGAAGGCTGTCTGTCACCAAGACCCAACTGCAAGTAGATGCAGGAGCAGCTCATGTGTGGCTGGACAAAGCGGAACTCGGAAGCTGAGGCAGGAGCGCTGGTGAGGAAGGGCTCAGGGATGACCACCAGGCCCTCTGTCCACCAGCAGGTGCCTGGGGTTGAGGGTGATGGGCCGGAGAAGGAGTGAGCAAGCATTGTTCAGAGGCCAGAGAGCACAGGTTCAGCTTCTTCCAAGTCCCAGCAAAGGTCATGCCCTAGCAGCCACTCAGATGTAGGAAACAGGTATGTGGGGGTAGTTTACAGTAACCAAGATCTAAGCACTCTCTGCCTGATCTACCCAAGAGGCCTTCCCAGGCCTCCCTCCTGAGCTCAGCTCTATGGGCAACTCTGACTTTGGAGAAAGAGGCACCAGAGCCCTAAGAACAAAGGCAGGGCAGTCCTCAGAGGCAGGTGTGCCTGCAGCATCCAAGAAATGGCTGGAGCCAGAAGTCCTTCCTCAGCTGCTGCCAGACGTATGTCAGAATCCCCTAGAAGGGTGAGGACCCCCATATAAGAGCCATTGGAGAGATGACTTCAGTCACCCGCTGCTCTACCATGCACTAAAGCAAAACTATTGAGAGAATTACCCTGACCTCTTCAGTAATATCTCCATAGTGGATCCAGATGTAAGTGAAGACAGGGAAGAAAAGAGGCCTCCTCCTTGAGTGGTTGCTACCTCTGTGGGGAGGGATTCTTCCCCTTCCCGTGCTTTTTAAGCCCTCAGCTACATGGTGTGGGAAGCACCTGAAATTAGGGAGCTTCAGCCTTTCGACAGATAATACAGAGACTTCTTTCTCACACTTAAAAGCTTCGGGGGAAAAAAAAGGAAAAAAAAAAGCCAAATGGTTATGAAGAGGTTAATCCTTTGGGGCCACATTTTGTATCATTAGCCTTGTTCTAAGCAAAGCCAGGGAGCTCCCTTCCCCCATTCCAGCCACCAGGGAAGGCTGGAGGAAAGACATGGCTCCTTGGGGCTAAGGAGCACAGCGCGGAGCACCAAGGGCACACATATTTCGAAGGCCTATTCAGACATTTTTATTGCCCTCCGATGGACCCATTCGCTTCGGGACAGAGAAGGAAATGCTCTGGGGGAGATGAATCCCTGGCCTCATCCTCACAATTCGCCTTTGTCTGCTGGCACCAGAGACAATGAGAACAATGGCCCCGTTCATCTCTAATCCAGATGTGTTTTCTTCTCATGTGCAGTGAGGGTAGAAAAGAACACCAAGAGATCACAAAGCCACGCGCGACTGAGCGAGCTCACAGCACTCTGTGGTCTTTTCTACTCTTGGGGACCAAGGCTGACCACTTGTTTGATCCCTAGCACCCCATGGCAGAGGGACAGAGCCAACTCCCGTATTGTTTGATCCCTAGCACCCCCATGGTAGAGGGACAGAGCCAACTCCCGTATTGTTTGATCCCTAGCACCCCATGGCAGAGGGACAGAGCCAACCCCCCTATTTGTCCTCTAACGTCCACACACTATAACGCACGCACACTCACATGCACACACAATAAAAAAAAAATGCAAGAGTAAAAATTTGAAATAAAATAGCAATAATAGTTTTTTTTTAAAGTGGCTGTTGTTTGCGTCACTGAGCAGTGGCCGCTTAGGGACTTAATGTGGGCCACGAGTGGAAACAGTGGTGGCCCTGTAAGCCAGGACACGCGAGTGGACTCTCACTTCCTTGTCTTTACTCTTGAGCCTGTAGATGACCTTGCTGGGCCTCAGTTTCCTGTGAGTATCGCAACTGATGCAGCCGACCTTAGCAAACAGAAGCTAGCCAGGAAACGCCAACAGCCAGCGAACCTCGGGTGCTGAGGACACGGGTGAAAGACCCTGCTAAGAGATGCTGATGGGGTCTGAGAGGGTCACTGGTAAGGAAGCACAGGGCTCAGCTCTGAGCCGGCCGGGGCCTGGTTACACACCCCGAGAGAGATGCCAGCATAAACAAGGTGAGTCAATCACTACAGCTCTTATTTAGCAACACACTGGAGGAAAGTTCAAGGTAACAACAGAGTGTAAGGTCACCAGCGGGCTACAGGCTGACCTGGGTGTCATCCACCTTGCCCTGGAATCGTTCCTCTTTAATGCTGTTAAAGTCATATCACCTTTTCCGCCAAACACAACCCTGTTAACCACTATTTGTTTGCTTCGCAAAGGTGTTTTCCAAATGTTTCCAAAGTCCAAATCTGTCTAGTAGCTTTTTAGACCCTCACACAGACACAGAGATACATATTCTAGCTAAACTTCCTGATAGGATGGCAACCATTCCAGCCTTCCCGTGTTTTAGGACAATTCTTCTCTATACTTGAGGCAGGATCTCAGGATGCAGTCCAGCCTAGCACTGAGTTCTTGATCCTCTCGCAGTCTCTCGAGTTCCAAACACGCTCCACCACACCTGGCCAGATTCTAACTACCTCTCCTTGCTTTCGAGATTCCACAAATGATGCCTGGTCCCGGCTATGGGTGAGAATGGTGGCTAGGCAGTGCTCTGGGCCACCATGGACAATTTTCCTCCCGCCTGACAGGGGCCTTCCTCGAACCCTACACATTGTGTGTGTTGGGGGGAGGGTTGGAAGGTGGGGGATGCAGCTTATCCCCACAGGGATTACGGAAGAGGCCTTTGCTGAAACCTCAGTGTGCCTCTCTGGTGGAACAGCCAATAATCCATACCACAGTATTCCAACCAAGCTTGAAAACTTTTTACCTTAACACCATATGCAATGTTGTGTTCTACACAGACCTGCAACCTTCTCTGGGCATAGTACACAATCCGTGTACACACAGAGAATGCACTCTGGGGTGGCATATGCCAAACTAGTGCCACTAAGAGAAGGCTCGTTCTGGGAGGTTGATGTAGGAGGCCGTTATCTGTACGAACACATTCATTTATTACGTAATTAGAACGGTGCTTTAAGCTGGGCATCCTGACACATGTCCACAACCTCAGCACTTAGGAGCCAAGGCCAAAGGGTCCTAAGTTCAAGGCTACCCTGGGCAATTCAGCAAGACCCTGTCTCAAGAGAAAATAATGAAAGGGGCTGATAATGTAGTTCAGGGGTATAGCAACTTGTCTGCTTCTGTGAGGCTCCAGGTTCAAGGCCCGGTACCCCAAAACCAACCCAACAAAACTCTCATATTTAAAAATTGTCTAGGAAGGGGCTGGAGAAATGGCTCAGTGGTTAAGAGCATTGCCTGCTCTTCCAAAGGTCCTGAGTTCAATTCCCAGTCAACCACATGGTGGCTCACAACCATCTATAATGACGTCTGGTGCCCCCTTCTGGCCTGCAGATATACACACAGACAGAATATTGTATGCATAATAAATAAAATAAAAATATTTTAAAAAAATTGTCTAGGTAGCGAAATAGTTATAAATCTCCATGCTTTACCAGTTAAATTATTATTTTCAAAGGGAACAAGACTAGTTTGAAAATGAGCTTAATAAGGATTGGTCTCAGGGCTGTGAGATCACTCTGTAGGCACTGGCACTTACTACCAGGGCATATGCCAGGAGTTGGATCCCTGGAACCCGCATGGTGGAGAGAGTCAGGTCTCACACTCTATCTGACCTCCACCTGTGCACCAGGGCGCATGTGTGCATTCTTGTGAACATGCGTATGCACATACATGCACACACGGTAATATAACTTCTTAATGTGATCATTGTTTCCTCCTCTAGATACTTAGAACTATGCTATCTTGTTTTCTGTGGCTCTGAAGACACAGACAGGAGCTTAGGTGATGCAGAATCTCTGTCCCAAGATGACACCCACTAAATCCCAGGAACGTTGCCGGGTGGTCAGGGGGCTTGACGAGGGAGGGCACCACAAGCCATGTTTTAGGGGTTTACAAGGAATGGTTCAAAACAGAAACAGGCAGGAGTGACATCTAGATAGAAGAAGCCCCAATAAAGACAGTATACCCTCAAAGTCCTGGTTGTAGTTAAACGTGGCTAGGTACGGCTATGCATGCCTATAATTCCAGTACTTGTAAGTTTGAGGCTAGCCTGAACTACATAGTTAGACTCTATTCTAAATACGCTCAAGCATGTTGTGTGTGATACAAAGCTATAGACAACAGTAAAGTGAACAGGTTCTAGAGATCTCTTTGAAACAAACACCTGTCTGAGAAGATTCTATTATTTCTTGACATGGATGCTCAAGGCCCTACATGGCCAACACCTGTAGGTGGGGGAGCAGCTGGGCATTAGCAGGTGGCTGCATGGGCTCCCTTCTCACCCCTATCATTTGGGAAACAAAACAACAGGGCTCTTTGGCTAGATTCAGCTACTGCCAAGGCCTCTGTTCTACCGCTAGAAAAGTCTGGGTGTTGACGCCCCGGGGAAAACGGGAGTCACGGGGTGGTGGAGAGCCTTACTGCCGGTCCCCAAGCCACCGCATGGCAATGAAATGATTAGTTGGTTTGTTCCATATGTTTAGCACTGCTGAAACATGGTCCTTAGTTTTTAGTTCAGAATTCATCATGGGATAAATCTGGACCTTGGAAAAAGTATTCTTAGTAACTCATGCCCCCCTCTGACCCCTCCACCTGCAGGGGCAGTGCTGAGATTTCTCTTCACCGCCAATGGATCCTGCTGAGCTGGCTGAGCTGGCCCGTGTCTCTCAGGGACCTAATATATATACCCGAGGCTTTAGGAAGGCGTGCGATTTAAATAAATACGACACTCAGTGTGGCAGAACGGGATGCTGCCCTGGGGTCTGGATCACCATCCCTTCAGTGAGTCCTTAGGCACACACTTACAAATTGTGGGTGTCAGTCTCAACCTCTAACTTCCGTTCTAGCGCTAAGGTAGAAGGGGTACTGACCATGGGAAGAGCGAGGAGGGGAGAAAGGGAAACTCCATAACAACTCTTTGTAAGGTTTCCTAGACCCGGAAGGACTGATTATTGTCAAAACAATTTTCTTAATGTTAACTAAAGCCTCTGGCCGCTGCATGCCCCGCAATCCCTGTAATTCCCTCAACAACCACATTAAATGGTTGATGGTGCATGCCCGCTGGCACCCAGTCAGCTGCCTTTAGCTCTCTGGCCTATCTAAGCAGACCTGTACTGAACACCAACCTTCATCCAGCCAGGAACTTCCTGGCTCCCAGAGTTGGAAAAGAGAGGACCAAAATGACTTCTGAGACAGCACGGAAGCTGTTTAGTCATTTCTCATATCAGGACATGCAAACAAACATACAAGCATTTTAAAGAAAGGAGCTTGCTATTCAGGCTGGCTTTGAACTCACGAGCCACCTGCCAGAGGTGCCTAGATGTTGAGATTATAGACACGTGACACTATGCCCACCTATTAGCATCTTTAATCTTTGCCGGGGTAGTGAGGGAAATAGGAAGGTCAGAAAGCCTTGGCATTAGGCTATAAATCTGTTTTCTAAATTGTCAGAGAGGAGACACAGTGAAACCAGGAGGCCCTGTAGTATGGTGGAAAGGATGTGTATCACAGAAGAACATTAGCTGGCCCACTGAGACTGGGGGCTACAGATACCCAGGAGCTGAGGGACTGTATTAAGTACTCTCAGCTTTTGAGTTCAGATGTCCCAACAGAGGCCAGTGATCCCTTCCTCCCTGACTTGACTGCTTATCTGATAAGGAGTCCTGGAGATCCATGTATAGATCTTCCCTCAAGCCTTGCTCTCTCTCCCAACGCTGCTTCAGTCTGGAAGCCACTGACCTTCATCCCAAAGGACTGCATTCGGGTGGCCACCTCTCTTCCAATTCTGCCCAGGCCGAGAATTCCCAGTGTCTTTCCGTTCAGCTCTGTCCCCATGAACTGCAACCAGACAGGCAAGAGGCAAAGACGCCTGAGTCAGGACAAGAGTGGAGCTTGGGAGCTGAGCCCCGATGGGCGAGCCAAGGCAACAAACAGCTCACCTTCTTCCGGTCCCATTTGCCATCTTTCATCGAAGCCGCCGCCTGGGGAATCTGCCTGGAAGAGCACAGCAGGTTCAGTGGGTCACCCTGAAGAAGGCACGAGGACGGCACAGCATAGCCACCATCTGTCAGTCATTCTCCTGGGAACCACACTCACCGGGGGCATGGGGGCTCAGGTTCAGGGTCACTGTGCGTAAGGGGAGCTGGGACAGAAGGACCATAGGACATCTGTCTCCAGCCAGGAGGCTGGCAGAAGAAGCTGATCTACCTCCACAAGGAGAAGGAGTGGGTTTGGCAGGTTTTTGTCCTGTAAGTAGTGGCCAGACTTGCACAGTTTACAGGGACACATGCTCCAACGATGGCAGGAACTCTTCCCGTCCTCATCAGGACCACTCTCGGTAACTTCTCTTGCTTCTAAGGAAAGGGCAGCTCATCTTTCCTTCTTAAACCTCAAGAGAGCTAACCTGAGGCAGACGGGTGCCACAGTCCAAACCCTTCCACTCTGCCCCCAAATGATCTTCATACCTCCAACATGCCCACCACCATCCTATCTGCTCCCACACACTACTGACTATCTCCTTCTACTGGCGCCTGGCCAGGTCTGAGTTGCCATGTTTTGTGTTGTTTTGTTTTCTGGACCAAACAGAGAAAGTGGCAGTTAGGGCACTGTTAGGATTTAAGGGTAAGACACGGACTGTAGGACATGTCACCAAGACCACATCTGGGAACACAGACCTTTTCTAGGCTGGACGCCCTGAGAGGTGCTCAGGCCCACACTACTCATGGCGCTCATTCCTGCATGCAGGAGGCACTCAGCCAGTCACAGGGGAGCAGCCTCAAGAGCAGAATGCCCATTAACCTCTGAGTCAGGAGCCTCCTCCCCAGCAGGGTAGAGATGTCATGGTTCATGCGCATCCTCAATGAGGGAGGTCAGCAAGGGAGTCTGGGAGAGGGCAGCCTTCTTTAAATCACAGTGTCCTGCCTACTCCTTTAGATAAACTGGCCCTGGCAGTGGAGGGAAACCAGCACCTCAGGAGTAGGGGCAAGAAGTGGTATTGGGGGATCCTTCTTTGACTCCAACAGATAAATATACCACCGAGATTAACAGCAGAAACAAAACTAGTGTCATGGGCCTGTACTATCCTATCCTCCTGGGAGAGACCCAGTTCGGACATCCTGGGAGACCTGGGGATGCTCCTAGCTGAAGCTTTTCTGATGTGTCTGCAGTCCTTGCTGCTCCCTAGCCCCATCCTCCCGCACTGACCAGTGCAAAGTCTGCGCTGCTATGAAGGACTCCTGGGAGAAGTAGAGCAAAGGTCACCTCCCCCAGCAGGAGGGAGAAGATAGGAAAGAAAGAACTTTGTAATCACAGCAGGCCTCAGGCCCCAGCAAGAGTGCTAGCTGCTGCCTGGCTCTTCAAAGGGACTGGTAACAGCTTCAGGCCCCATTGTACTAGAAAGCCTGTGTCACAGAAACAGGAGAAAAGCCTGTTAAGAGTGTGTGTCCTGTCTGCCAAACAATTGCCTGGAGCCGATGGATGAGTTCATATTATATGCGCCAGCCATCTACTTGGTCACTAGACTGTCCCCTCCAGGAGGCCCACACATCCAGAATCCTGCCAGAAGAGCTCCCTGAGATAGGAATTCACAGGCAGGCACAAGAATGATGATCAGGTATTTATTGCATATGTTACAATATAGGCCTAGAGCACAGAGTCAGATCAGCGCAGGGGGCCATGCCCAGCTGCTCAATCCAGAGTCTCTTGAATGAATTAACAAGAGTTAACCCCCCCAAATCTCAATGCTTAACGAGTTGGCAGTAATCTGGACACACATGGCACTTGAGGTTATAGGGTACGGAAAGCACCTCAAGGTTTGCGGACTAGAGAAGGCACAGCACCCAGTGGGTGTGAGGTGTGGTCGTGAGTTGGAGGGAGGAAGGGAAAATGGTGTGTACACTCTCTGTCCACTTGGAGTTAGCATCCAGCCTCCCACACCTACTTCCGAACGACCCCAGAAGCTCCGGGGCATCTGCGTACCCCTGCAGCTGTATCTTTTCCCTACCTCTGTTTGCTTGTGGTAATCATTGACTTACCAGAGAGTATCTGGGTCACGTGAGAAGTCAGGGACTTACCTGGCCAGGCACATGATCATCCCACAGGTGAGTTCCGCGGCACTGAGGCTGTTTCCGTTAGGGGTGCTAAAGACCCAACAGAAGAGAGGTCAGTGGGCCCAGACAAACCCAGTATTCTAGGCTTCCAGCCCCAAGCTCCCACGCTGGCTTCTCTGATCCTTTGTGGCCCTAAGAACCAGGCTACCTAGGCCGCCCGCAGGGAAGCACCTCCCTCATGTGATGGGAAGGTGGGTGGGTGGTTCAGCTCAGTACGCTTTCATTTCAGGGCCCATCCATCTCCATGCCCCTCTGCTCCTTCCTAGGGGAGACCCCTGAGCAAATCTCCAACTTTCAGGTCAGCCCACTGTCGGGTAGCCCTCATCATTACTTCTCCGGGCTTGTACTAGGAACAAAGCTCAGGTCTTCATTTCCACTTGGTTGGTTTCTCCTTTTCAATCTATTTTGAACTGAGAAAAAAGCCTACTCCTCAAAAGCAACAAACAAAACAAAACACCAGAATAATGTTGACAACTCCCCAGACCTAACACGGGTTTACCCTCAGCCGGCTTCCTCTAAAAGGTTACGGGAGTTAAGAGATGTTATTGAAAAACAAAAGGACTCCAAGAGCTTGTCATTGTGAAAGACAACAGAGCTTCTAGCTCTCCACCTAGCAAGCAGCCAGGGCAGGGGAAAAAGTGGGACTGGAGGACTGCAGGGACCGGGTAGAATGGGTTATCCTTTGACCTCTATATGCGGGCATACAGACGGTCAATACACCCCTACCCTCCTGGGGGCAGGGGGAGGCACAGCAGGACTGGGAGTCAGCAGAGTGGGCCTGGAATAGCTATACCACCCAGGAGCCGGATGCAGGACAGTGCTGTAGTGGCATGCTGGCCATGATCTTTGCCCCGCGCTTCTACAAACACAGCGCTAACAGGGACCCCTCTCCTCTGGGGCCTAGAGTGCCAGAAGAGAAACTGGGCTCTTCACTTCAGACCGGTGCAGGAAAATGAAGGAAAAGACAACATGAGATGTCACTTTACCAAGAAAACACATGCATCTATACAAGGGGCAGGACCACAGAGCTAGCAAATCGGAAGAGCCAGGCTGGCGCCGGAAACCAGGAAATCTTTACCTACGGTCTTCCGATTCCTACCCGAAGCTACAGATGTGTGGGTCTCAAAGCAGGGTGAGTTCCATATCCAGAGACTGCGGACCACAGCCTTGGAAAAACCAAGCTGAACTGGTCACCATCATAGGGACCTAGGGCCCAGCTCAGACAGCACTCCGAAAGGCCTAACACCTGGCTCTCATTCCAGCATTTCTTTCCCTCTCTTTTTATTGGTCTCTGCACCCACCCTCAGCTTCCACAACTTACTTCATGACTAGGATGCCCTTCCTCGTGGCGGCCTCCAGATCCACATTGTCCACGCCTGTGCCAGCCCTGCCCACCACCTGGAGCTTCTCGGCTGCGTTGATGACATCAGCAGTGACCTTAGTGGCTGACCGAACGATAAGGCCTTCGCAGTCCTGGGTAGGGGAAGAAATATCCGGGTTTCCGTAGCTGCTCTGTGAGGTACCTGAAGCCTCTGGTGCACTCCCGGTGGGTGTGAATGCCACTCATAGGCAGCTCTGCCTTCATGGTGTACTGTCGGTGATGTGGTGATGTAGATTACACCCTGCACAGGTATGATGTGGAGTTGACTCTACTTGTAAGACACAAGCGCCTTGCCAGCACACTCCAGCATCAGCCTGCTGGCGCCAGACATTCAATTCATCTCTCCCTAGATGGTACCCCAATAAGTACCTGTAGCCAAGGGATAACCCATCCAGTGTGACCAGACACGTATCCCAGTCAGCACCATACACGCTAACCCTCCTTTTGCTCCAAAGGTGAATTCCAAAGAAAGAAAAGGCAACGTCTGCACACATCGGTCTAGCCTGGGCTCAACTCTAAGCTGTGTTGATCCGATAGGGATGTGGGTTCCAGCCTCAGGTGTGTGAGGCGCAGACAAGACAGGCAGGTAGAGCACCTGGCCATCCCTTTCTTCATCGGACTGCCGAAGAGAAGGGCAGAAGTAGAATCCAATTCCACGCCTCGAGCCCCTGGGCCAGGCAGCTGGAAGGCAGTCTGTGAATGCTGAATGAGTAAGCAATATGAATGGAAGACTTGCCTGCCGAAACAAAAATGCTTCCTGAGACAAGAACCCGCAGGAAGGGGGGGAGGGGGTATTGAGCCTAAGTGACGCCCTCTGCAGCTGCTCAGAGGCTCAGTCAATAGCACACTAAAAACATCGCAGCTGGGCCAAGAGACCCCCGACTTGGCATCATTCAGAAAGACATGCTGTCTTTCCCGAGGAAGAACATTCTCTGACCAGACAGGACGGGAAGGCCCAGGAGAGGTAGCAGGTGAAAAAGCCCGAACACCCTGTCCTACATGGGTGGCCTCAGGCCAGCACGAAATGATGTAAAGGCGCTAAGCAGCTGGTTATGGGGGCAGGCGCATGTCTGTTACCTCAGCACGTGAAGGCCTGAGGCCCGAAGAGCATGTGTTTGGGCCAGACTACCTCTAATTATTAATTAGTAAGTAAAAATAGATCAAACAAACAACAAGAAGACAAATGTCAATAAAAAAAAAAACACCAAGGATAAAAAAAAACACCAAGTCCCTGAGGCCAAAGTTCAGGCAGGTCACTGTGACAAGTCACCCTGTTCCTTATCCCAGACCTCCTCCACAGGTCATGTAAGAGGGCTGGAGGAATGGCCCCTCACATCCGGTTTCCCCAGAGGCGTTCTCTGCCAGGTTCTATGGAGAGACCTTCCTGCATCTCTCTTCCACGCATGGATTCTGAAGACAGAGACAGGCCCCCCAAGCTGGCCCCCGGGGGTGAACCCCCACACTGCATTGACTGTGTACAAGCCCCCCCAAGCCGGCCCCCGAGGGTGAGCCCCCACACTGCATTGACTGTGTACAAGCCCCCCCAAGCTGGCCCCCGAGGGTGAGCCCCCACACTGCATTGACTGTGT
>NC_022022.1:6451588-6467046 GCF_000317375.1 Microtus ochrogaster
GTGAGCCCCCACACTGCATTGACTGTGTACAAGCCCCCCCAAGCTGGCCCCCGAGGGTGAGCCCCCACACTGCATTGACTGTGTACAAGCCCCCCAAGCTGGCCCCCGAGGGTGAGCCCCCACACTGTATTGACTGTGTACAAGCCTGAAACTGAGGGGGGACACGTGTGGAGAGGTTAAAGGCCAGGGCTATGTTCTCTCTGCTGGGAAGAGAGGGGTGAAGCTTCTGCTGTGGCAAAGAGTATTGATGCTGGGGGTGAGGTGGCTTAACTATTGGAATGGACAGACTGCTCCGAGTCCAGAGCAGTCGTAGTATCTATAGTGACAGAATCCAAGGCCCGGCCAGGCAACATGAGACCCGGCTTTAAAAAAAAGAAAAAAAAAAGCATAAGAATAGTTATACAATCACTTCTCTGTAGCTATTGATGCTTCAGGTACCCACATTGGTCTGGTCAGGGCTGTATCTGCCCACAGAGCTCCATCAGGCCACCTGAAGGGCACTTCAAGCCCTTCAGTGGCTGTGCTTTAGATAGAACAGAGCAGGAGATTCGAAGAAATCTTCCCACGTGTCCCAAGTTCATTGTGCAAATGAGAAACACACACCCAGCCATGCCTGATCCCCTAAAACCCAGTCAGTTCTGTAAACCTCCAGCACCATCCCCCGGGTCCCAGTGTTTCTTTCTTCCCCTGGCTTGGTCACTGGTAGGTAAGACAACCAAGAAACCATCCAGACCCAAAAGTTTGGAGACAGATACACCAAAATCTGCCAGCACTTGCCCTAATGGTACACTCAATACCAGCATGCGCCCAGAGGGTGTCCCAACTTCTCTCTAGCACCTTAGCCCAATACTAGCCAGAACCCAGTCAGAAAAAGCACATTGCTGCTGGCACACAGACCCGCCACACTGGCTCCAAAGAAAAGAATTCCCCTGCCTCCGACTGGACTTGACAGATGTCTGTTCTCTAACACTTAAGTTCAGAAGAGCCATCTCATCCTCTCTGCTTTGTTCTGAGACACGGCTTCGTGAGATCAGGCTGACTCTAAATTCACAATGTAGCTGGGGACGACTTTCAACTTCCGATACTTGTCTCTGTTTCCTAAGTGATAGGATTTCCAGCGCTCACCACCACACCCATTTTATGACATGCTGAGGATGGAGCCCTGCGATGCTAGGAAAACTCTCTACCAACCAAACCTCCATTCCCATCCCCAGGTGCCCCATATTCAGCTGTCCTTCCCCTGATCTACTAGACCTAAAGATCCCTGCTCTTAAAGCAACGTTTTTCAGTTGAGCATTTACCTGTAATATTTTTGGCACCCCCCCCCTTTTCTCCACAGCCCCATTGTGGGGCTCAGTGCTGCATACGTTAGCCATGTTAGCATCTCCAGGGGCTGCTTCACATTGCTCTCACCACAACACCAAGAACAAACCCTGTCATCCCTATTTTCCAGGTCAAGGAACAGGCTTCGTTCGAGAGGTAACCTGAACTAAGTCACTGTTACAGATCTAAAATCAGCCCCAAGAACTGGTGGGCAGACAAGATGTCAAAACAATAGAGTCAGAGTCACAGCCAGGGAGGGGCAGAAAACAAATTGGAAAATACCTTGACTCGGAGGAGTGGGGAGTTGCTAGTGATGATTTTTTAAAAAGGGTACTTTACGCCAGACGCCGGTGGCGCACACCTTTAATCCCAGCACTTGGGAGGCAGAGACAGGTGGATCTCTGTGAGTTCGAGGCCAGCCTGGTCTACCGAGAGTTCCAGGACAGCCAAGACTGTTACACAGAGAAACCCTGTCTTGAAAAACAAACAAAGAGGGTATTTTACATCAAGCACTGGGCTTGTCAACAGCCTAGTTCATGGTCTCCATGTTATAGACAATAATCCAACCCTAGAAAAAGCTGGGTCTGGATCAAGCCTCCTTAGAGTCCAAGTTCGCAGCCACTTTCCAAAGGCAGCATCCACAGAGACACTGCCAAAATTCTATGGTTGCTCCAGGAAAGCCGCTGAGGTTCCCAACAAGGGTGTAAGGTCTTCAACTACTCAGCTAGTCAGGCTGCCATGAAGGCACAGTTACAGAACAAAGACAAAACAACAACAGAACAAAGAGGCCTCTAGGTCGCGGCCTCTAGGTCAGGGACCAGCAACTATTGATGATGAAACACTTGTTACATCAACTTGATCAATAAGAGTGACTAAGGATCTCCAGTAGGTTTTGGAAAAGGGGAAAAAGTTGGAAGGATCGGGAGAAACATAACAAGCATGCTGGGAAATCAACAGAAACAGGCACCTAGACAAACAGATCCATGATGTGGCAAGGTGACAAATATCCAGGCACTGGGAAGACTAGAGCAGGGCGGTTGCGAGTTCAAAACCAGCCTGGAGACAGAGCAAGCCATTGTCTTCAGAACAAACAGCAACACTAACACTCACAGAGCAGGAACTTATAAAGGCAAGAACCAAGGAGATGGGGAGAGGGAAGACTGAACAGCAGTACTGAGAAGATTTAGAGGGAAATGTTAGATTTTAAGAATCCAGATGAACTAAAGAAATTTAAAATAAAACACTGGAGCAAAGTGTATACTGGGTTTTCTTAAGCTCTTGGGATGACAGAGTCTTCTATTTTAAAAAAGACACACATTCAGAAACTGTAAGATCATGGCCATGTTCTAAATTTAAACCTCTACATGGAAAAATGTCTCATAAAAAGAGTGAAAGACAATGATGGGAAGAAAATCCAATGCATCACTGAACGTAACCATGTGCCTTCAGAGCAGAAGAACTCAATAAAACACCCGTGAAGGCACAGGCTGGCAATGCAGACCCGTGCAAAGACCTGGCAACGCCTAAGAGTAAGGGGAGCGAAGCCGAGCCACCGGGATTTGCTTGACAAGTCTCGCACATGGGAGCCTGAAGATTGCCACAGATCTGAGACTAGCCTGGGCTACAGTGTGAGATCCTGACAGTAGAAGAACCAAACAGGAGCTCAGCTGGAAAAAATGCTTGCTGGGCAATCCTGGGATGCTGCACCCAGGTCCCTTGCTGGGAGGAAAAAAACTGACCTCTGAAGGTTGTCCCCTGCCTGCCCCTCCCCCACTCCACACCTCCAATCTCCCATGCACAGGGAGATAGAGATAGAAAAATAAATTTTTTAAACAAAAAATTGTAAATTGAGCAAGCACTTGGTGAAGCCCCGTCTCAAGAGAGGAAAAAGGTGAATTTTAAAAGTTAATTTCATGTGGCTGGAGAGATGGCTCGGCGGTTAAGAATACTGGCTGCTCTTCCAGAGGACCTGGATTCCATTCCCAGAACCTATGTAATGGCTCACAAACACCTGTGACTCCAGTTCCCAAGGATCCAATGCCCCTTTCTGGCCTCCTCAGGCACTAGGGTACCCACACAGTCCACAACCATACAAGCAGGCAAAATAAAATACACATAAAAGTAAAGTCTGGAATGTTCATTTCAGGTTTCCTATTGGTAAAGAGAAAACTGACCACTCCCCGATGGTGAGCATGTGGGGAAAGGAGGGTGAACACTGCACCGCAGCCTTTGCAGAGGGCAGCTGGGCAGAGGATGGAAGCTTAGCATCCTCCTTTGCAGTCAGCAAGCACACTTTAGGTAACTGATAACACCAAATATTAAACCTGCCCTGGAACTGGCCAACCCTGGGAGAAGGATCCAAGTTCAACTGACAAGCACAGATAAGGAACAAGTAGGGCACAGACCACCCAAGGAGTGGTCTTCCTACCCATAGTCTTTTCTGTGATCCCAAACCCAGGCCCTGCCCCGTTCAAGGTAACCTGCCCAATCATTCCCCCGGGTTTCGGTACTCCCTCCAAGGTAGCCCCAAATTGAGGATCCCCCCCCAGGAAACAGCGGCTGCAGAGGATGTAGGGGTCCCAGTGGTCTGCTTTCTCTGACAGCCCCCAAGGACAAGCAGAGCAACAATGCTCTCTTCTCACTGGCTGGGTCTGTTCTGTGGGGCTATCACCCTGTGCCAACCAGCTTTTGGCTCTGATGAACCCGAAGCTTCTCTGGTAGAACTGGCACACATGTGCATCCACAGTTGGCATGTCCCAAGAGCCCAGAATCTACATTAGAGCCAACACTGGTCAGCGTTTGCCTCCTACAACATCAGCTAGAAGCCATTTCTTTGGCTCATTCAGTACAAACATAGGGAGGCCACCAGTCAACCCACCTTGGGCTAAGTGCTCACCACCACCCTCAACCCCCGGCACTCTTGAACACCATCGACCCTTCCTTAGCACCATAGCTCAACCCTCACAGATCCCTCCGGGGTGTTCCTCCCTCATCTACGTGTACAAACTACTGGACAACCCCAAGATTCACACCTACCAAACTCCTAGTGTAGTGCTGGCTTAGAATGCTTTCCTTCGTGCACGCCTGTAATCCAGGACTCTACCCCAGGGCTCCAACACTGGGAAGGGGCAAAATGTAAGGTTAAGGCTCTTAAAATCCTCCTACCCTTCCCCCCTCCCCCCCCTCCCAGTGTCTGCTCTTTCCTCTCTGACACTTGCCAACTGGGAATGCAAGCACCCTGATAGAAGTGCCTCCATGGCTCTTTGTCTACATTTCACCAGAATGCGCACGCTACACATTCGCCTACATATTTCATCACTCCCAGGCTTTAGCGCTAGGAAACACTGGTCTGCTTGATTTATGTCTGTCCCAGAAAAAAAAAAAAAAAAACGACGCTAATTCAGTGGGAACCTAGCCCCACTCCCTTTCTTCAAGTTCACACAAGCTTCCTTTCCCACGAGCATGGGCTTGGCCTTGTGGATAATTCTATTATTGTGCATAGGGTACAGCAGCTCTCCAGGTGATTCCCCTGTTGGGTTGTAGGGAATACAGGTATGCCCCGGGCTGGCTTGGAGCACAGAGATTCACCTGCTCTGCCTTCTGAGTGCAGGGATTAAATGCAGGAGCCATTATCCTTTGCCACCTTTTTTCTTTCTTTTCTTTCCTTTCTTTCTTCCTTCCTTCCTTCCTTCCTTTCTTTCTTTCATTTTTTAAGATGGTCTTGCAGCAATCCTGATGTTCCGGCTTCTCAAGTGTGGGAGGATATTATGCAGGCATACTCACCACAGCCAGAGCACACTGTGCTTCACTGACACCCAGCTAAATTTAACCATTTACAAAAAAGACTCATGTGCAATTCACACACGCGAGCGCGCGCACACACGCACGCGCGCGCGCGCGCACACACACACACACACACACACACACACACACACACTGTGAGACCTGTCTCAAACAATGTTGACGTTAACTCGATTCAGGAAATAACCAGGCTAGCTAAAAGATAAAAAAAGATTCCCCATCAAAATAATAATGATGTTATGTTGATGAAAAAAAAAGAAGCCAGCCTCTAATCTGTGTCTTTATATTCATATATTCACATACACACACGAGTCTGATACCCACATATGAAGAAGACACTACCAGCACTGCTGCCTCTTGTTTTCTACAACACTGATCATGACTTAGGGAAACTCGGTGCTCCGCTGTGCTGTGATTTGATGACGGGCAGTTTATCACTAGGGGAGAGAGAGACTGGTCCTCCTTCTTGGGCTGAGGGCAAACAGCCTGCCCCGGATATGAGGATATGAAGCGGCACAGGCCAGCTCCAGCCAAGGGGCTAACCCTTGCTTCTCACTGCAAAGATTAAGATGGGGGAGGGCAGGAGACACTGCCAGGAGGAGATAAAGTGAGGAGGGAGGGTGGAAGTGAGGGTCCTTCTGCTACGTAGCCAAGATTGATTGGCATTCTGAACTGGGTATTTTGCCAAGGCGACTGACGGCTGAGAGCTCTTCCCGGGGGCCAGCCAGTCAAGTCAGCCGGCACCCACCTCTTCCTGCCTGGCAAGTATCTCCAATGCTTGAAAGCAGCCTGCATTTTTAGCACTATTCCCTCTCCCAAACTTCCAGGCTTTTGGTGAGGCCTGGCCTGCCCTTCCCCCATCTCACATCCCCCCCCCCCTTCCTGCCGCTTTATTGGCTATAACATTTCTCACAGCCTCTGGAAAACAGCAAAGCAGTAATTGCTCCATTGACACTACCCGCTCTTCAGAGTCGCATCCTGAGCCATGCCCACCCGTACAGTCCCAAGCAAGTCCCTTCTCCTGCACTTCCCATTCCAGCAGGTGCCACCGCTTGTCGTGGTCACCTGAGCAGCTGTCTCAGTGTTGGGCCCCACTGGCCAGGAAACCTACAACCTTTGCTTTTCTCGGCATGTTTTCCCGACACGGGCTCATTCTGTAACCCAGGCTGGCCTCGAACTCACAGAGATGCTTCCAACTCAGCCTCCTTCATGCTAGGCATGAGCCAGCCAGCTCTTTGTCATTTTTTTTTTGTTGTTGTTGTTGTTTTGGAGACAGGGTCTCAGGCAGCCCAGCGGATCCAACTTGAGGAGCCTCCTCCTTCCCTAGGCTTCCCAAGTGTTGGGGTTACAGCTGTGTGCCACCTGGCCTAGACTCCTGCAAGTTTCTTAACGACCAGGACCAGAAAAGTATGCGAATAAGGGCCCGCTGTTGGGCAGGCACTTGGATAACAGCTCCACAGAGGAAGGGGATTGGAGGCGGGGCAGGGTCCTGGGAGAAACCGATGAGCCAGCTCAGACAGTTTCCAGGGCAGCCAGAGCAACCCCGCTTGGTCCCTGCGGTTTAAGGCCTCTCAGCCTGCCCAAGTGGAGGTGTAACATTCGCTCTGGCTGCAGGCCCTGAACAGAGCACGTGGAACTTGGGGCGTGGGGCAGGACAGCTGAGAGGCAGCAAGGAGACAGCATACCTGGATGGATCCGATCCGCAGAAAGGGCAGGAACTGGAATAAGGCGCTCCCAAAATAAGCCCTCTAAATCTGAGCAACGTCACCCAATTCACCAAAGCCTTCTTTCAAGTAAGGGAAAGACTACGTTATAAGAATTAAGGTTTGTTCCGAAGACTTGGTAGAAGTTAACCCTTCGCGATGGTGCATGGGACGAGATTCTGATGAACTGAAGTAGGTCCTGATCGGCGATGAAGCCGACGGTGGAGGCAGACTCCAGGCGGGCGGCCGCGTGGGCGGCACGGGGCTCTAGTTGCTCCCTCGGCCCGCCCCGAATCCCGCGAGCGCTCCCCAGAGGCCCAGGGCCCCGGAAAGCGCGCCAAGGTCTTGCATCAGACGAAAGGCAGTGCGAGTTCGCTGCCACAGATGCCACCGGACGTGCACTGGCATAGCCAGCGCCCCCTGCCCCCACCCCAGCGGCCTGCCCCGGGCGGGGGGAAGGGTCCCCATGCACGAGTCTCCGCGTGCAGCACCCCAAGCCGGGAGCCAGCAGCCTGGGCCGCGGGGCAAGAAGGCTCCGGAGCAGTTCTGGCATCCCGCGGTACCAGATGGGAGCAGCTGTACTTAGCAGCGCCGGCGACAAACACGCGTTTGCAAACAGCACGCAAAGTTTGCATCTTGCAGCCCCGGGCCGTTTCATTCCTCTTCTCCTCTCCTCCCTCCCTCTGCTGGTTCCCAATCTCTGAAAGCCTCGGAACCAACAGATATGACAGGGGAGGACAGCCCTGGTACCCGTGAGGTCAGCCGGTTTGACCATCAAGATGCCCGGTGACTTTGCTCGTCTCGGGCTCGCCTTACCTGCAACTCCGCTATCAGCTCCTCCTTGCTCAAGTTCTGCTTCTCCACTACCTGCAGCCCTCCATCTTGCAGGATCTTCCGGCAGCAGGGGTCCAGGCTGTCACTGATGAGCACTTTGCGCAGATTTGCGAAGGCCATTGCTGGAGCGAGGCCTCGGAATCAGTTGCTTTGGGTGGGCAAAAGCACTTAGGTCAGGAGGCTGCCGGGAGGGCTTCTGGCTCCAGTGACTGGGCAGGGTTCTCGATCTCCCGCTCCCCCTTTACCCACCCCCTCGCGCCAATGGTCTCCTTTTGATTGGTCAGAAATGCTTAAACTCTGCCGACTCCGCCTCCCCGGGCAGAACCTCCCACTTTTTTTTTTCTTTTGGCTCTTTCCCTGACTATTTTCTGTAGCAGCGAATCTCTTACCTGCACCTGGTTAGCTTTAACAAGCACGATTTACGCTGACTAGCTGATTTATATCTGAAGTAAACGGAGAACTACGCGGTCTCCACAAGAGAACTAAGGGCCCAGTCACTACTCTGAGTATTTATAGCTCTGTGGTTAAGCATAGTTAGCATGTGCAAGGCCAGGGGTTCAATTCCCGGCAACACACACACACACACACACACACACACCTCACGGCGTGTGTGTGTGTGTGTGTGTGTGTGTGTGTGTGTGTGTGTGTGTACATGAGTTCAGAGGACAACTTTTGACAGTTGGTTCTTGCCTTCCACCACGTGGACTCGTGGAATTGAACTGTTGATTTAGCCTTGCCTGAGCCCTTTTAAGCATTTTTTCCCTTTAAAGTCCAGGAGCAATGTTAGACATTAAAAGGTAATGCGATACATCTGTTAGGCTAACACAGTCTGGGACAAGCACAGACAGGTGCGAACTGAAATAATTAAAAACAACGCACAGGCCGGGCATGGTGGCCCACACCTTTAATCCCAGTTCTCAGTCAGCAGAGGCAGAGGATCTCTGAGTTTGAGGCCAGTCGGGTCTATAAAGTTCCAGGGTAACCAGGGCTACCCAGAGAAACCCAGTCTGGAAAAACAAAACAAAGAAACAATGACAACAACAAAAACCAGTGCCAGAAAGCCGTCAGCTCCAAATCGGTGGTGGAATGAGGAATAATTAGTTTAGTTGTTGATAATTCTTTTTCTTCTCTAGTTTCGGTGCTGGGTGGGCATAACACAGGCCCCCTCACAAGCTTGGTGGACGCTCAGTTAGTGAGCTGCCCCCCTGCCCGTTTGTAATTTTTAAATTATGCTCTTTTTTTCTTCTGAGGAGTCTGTGTCTTAACTGTCAACCTCCCCAAGTGTTAAAGCACATTACCAAGCACACAGTAGGTGGCTTCATAAGTTAGCTTTTGAATAAACCGTCTCCTGAACACTTACGATATAAAATAGCTGTGTGAGGCGCTCTTGGTGGGAAGAACAGACTTACTGCCTGTCCCCTTTTGCCTTTTTATTGCAGTATGTTGATATCATAATTAATTATATAAATAAGGTGTTTCGTTATGACATTTTCATACATGGGTACTGGGTACTTTGGTTATCATGCTCACCCTCTCTGGTCTTAGCAAAATGAGACTACAGAAAGAAATAAGGTGTAAAATGTTGATGGTTTATATTACACAAGACTGTGATATAACCCGGAATGCGGGCGGAAGCCGCCATGCTCGCACTGCAGAATCAGGGTGGCCCAGGCTAGCCTAGAACTGGCTGACTATGTAGCCTAGGATGACCTTCTGTCTCTGCCTTTCAGGCACTAGAATTACAGACCAGCGCCCCCACATCCAGTTTATCTGGTGCTGAGGATTGAACCTGGGTCCTCACACGTGGCAGGCAAGCACTCGATCACCTCCAACACAACCTACTTTGAAGAGGACTCTAAGTCACACAGGAAACAAAACAAAACAAAACAAGAGAAAACTTAAGAAGATAGTTAAGCTGGAGACGTAGGTCGGGTGGTAGAGTGTTTGCTTCAAATGATAAATCCCTGGCACCACATAGAACAAGCTGAATGTGGGCTCTTGGACCCCATCTCAAAAAAACACAGGCGACCCTGTCTCAAAAAAAAGTATAAACAAATATGTGAGATATTAAAAAGGAAAATACCACGTGGTGTAGGTGTGGAAAGCTGTCTGGGTTGTTGGTTCAGACAGTATCCAGAGAGTTTGGTTTTGTGATTGTTTGTTTGGTTTATTGTTTTTCAAGATGGACTTTTTCTGTCTAGCCCTGGCTATCCTGGAATCTGAGGTGCACGCCACTGCTGCCCAGTTTATTTTGGTTTTGGAGACAGGATTTCCCTTATTCCAGCCTAGCCTAGAGCTTGCTCTGCCTCCGAGGATGACCTTGAACTTCTGATCCTCCAACCTCCAGAGTGCTCAGATTACAGACCCAGTTTTTGGTTTTGTTTTTATGTGGTTCTGGGTATCAAATCTAGGGCGCTGTGAATGTTGGGTAAGTACTAATATTAACTGAGCTCCAACCCCAGCCAGAACTCTAGAAGTCCCATAGCTTCAGCACGACTATGGGCCCTTCCAGTGGGAGACCAGAGACAGGGCTGGGAAAGACAAGAGCTGCCTATGCCTACGCCTTGCCCTGAGAAAGAGTTTAAACTTTCAGTCTAAGTGCAGTGTTGTCTAGGGATGAGGCGAGAGGATCACTTGAGCCCAGGAGTTCCAGGCTGGGGCAGGGTGTGTATAGGCAGAGACCGCTTGTTCGTTTCCGGCTGCCCAGACCCAAATAATGACACAAAAACTTTATTAATTACAACACTGTTTGGCCAATAGCTTAGGCATATTTTTAGCTAACTCTTACATCTTAAATTAACCCATTTCTATTAATCTGTGTATCATCACAAAGCTATGGCTTATCAGTGAAGTTCTGGCTGGTGGTTGGCGTCTTTCTCCCGCGGTAGCTACATGCTGTCTCCCTGACTCTGTGTACTTTCTCTATATATCTGAGTTTGAAATCCCCCCTCCCCGGGTTTACTCTACTAAGTCATTGGCTGAAACAGCTTCTTTAATAACCGATGGTAATAAAACATATTCATATGAGGGCATACAGAGGGGAATTCCACAGCAGGTGGAGTAGGGTGGGGTGGAGGTTGGGGTGAGATGACCATATCCATTATAAACGAAGTACAACGGTGGATAGTGGTTTTATTCTTTAGGAGTTAGATCACTATTTTTTTTTTTATTTTTATTTTTGAGACAGGGTTTCTCCATAGCTTTTGGTTCCTGTCCTGGAACTAGCTCTTGTAGACCAGGCTGGCCTCGAACTCACAGAGATCCGTCTGTCTGCCTCTGCCTCCCGAGTGCTGGGATTAAAGGCGTGTGAAATTTTTTCTTTTTTAGAAATGATTAAATCTGTTGAGGAAGTCGAGCTCTGCTTATGTTATATGCACATATATAATATATGTATATTGCATATATTATATATGTGCATATATTATACTTACTATACAATACCCTACAGTCTTATACCTTTCAGAGCTGCACCCAGGAAATTCTTCTGCTTGTGGTGTCATCTTCCTCCATAAAACAGGAACTTTGACCTTCTTGGAAGAATCAGGGAAGTGGTGCTTGCCCTTTTCTCTAGACTTCCATTCCTTTCCCTCCTCTGGCCCCAGTCCCTTGGGAAGAGAGACTCTCCAGGAACTAGAGCTGCCCAGCTCCACTGCCTATGGCTCTCGGAATAAGACTAGCAAGACTATGCAGACGAGAGGAGGGCAGAGCTTTAATTTGCTCTTTGGAGCTCAGCTCTGCCCTGCAAACCTGCCTGGGAAAAAATAAAACAGCTAGTTTGAAGGGTAGAGTATACAAGATGGAGCAGGGTTTGATTGTCAGCTTCTCAAATGGACAAGAAACTTATGCTAGCTGGGCAGTGGCAGCGCACCCTTTAATCCCAGCACTCGGGAGGCAGAGGCAGGCGGATCTCTGTGAGTTCGAAGCCAGCCTGGTCTACATAGAAAGTTCCAGGACAGGCTCCAAAGCAACACAGAGAAACCCTGTCTCGAAAAACCAAAAGAAAAAGGAAAAACAAAAACAAAACAAACCTGACTCTAAAAGGGTCTTTCCAAGCTTTTGCTTTCTCATGTCTGCAATGTGGAAGCATTTGTCTGGGGGATGAGATAAAAAAACATTTGAATTAGGTATAATGTGTAGGGCTTTGCTCACAGTTAGCCAGTCAGCCAGTTGGTGAGTCAATGTTTACTTGTTGAAAACTGCCGAGAATGCTGGAAATGGAGAAAAATCTCATGCCAAACTGGCATTGTGGTATATGTAGGTGATCTTAGCACTTGGGAGGTAGACGCAGGAAGATCAGAGTCAAATCAAAACCAATTCCAGGGCTGGTGGCGCACGCCTTTGTTCCCAGCATTTGGGAGGCAGAGGCAGGCGGATCTCTGGTCTATAGAACTAGTTCTAGACTGCCAGGGCTACACAAAGCAATCCTGTCTTCATAAAACAAACAAACAAACAAGCAAAAAAAATCAACCAAACAAAACCAAAATCAAAAATCAAAACCAACCAACCAAAACCAAAACCAAAACCAAACAACAACAACAACAACAACAAAAACCCCAACCAATTCTAGACTGGCCTGGGCTACAGGAGATTTTGTCACAAAATATAGAAAACAAGAATTGACTTCCTGTTGTCCGTGAGCCCTTTGGCTGAGGTTGGAAGCCCTGGTGAAGATCTAGGGCTTGTTGTCAGGGCCTCTCTGACGTGCCTTTCCACCTGGCCCCAGTGAGACCTGCGGCTTGGCCTGGCTAATGCTATCAGCTATCCCACCTTCTTCACTGAGTGGGCCTCTCTCAGTTCCTCTACATTCTATCCGTTTGTAGTATCGGGGTTCATGAATGCCCCCCAGCAATCCTCATTGAGAAGTCAATCATGTAAGATCTGGTGCGTTACTGGTCACATTCCAGGGTTATGCTGTATTCTTTTTTTTTTTTTTTTTGACATGGTCTCTCTGCGTAATTTTGACTAACCTGGAACTCACTGTATAAACCAGGATGGGCTCAAATTCAGAGCCATCCACCCACCTCTGCCTCCTGAGTGCTGAGGTTAAAGGTGTGAGCCACAATACCCAGCTCGAGCTCTATTCAAAGAAGCTTTCCAACTACATTTGTGATGAGAAGGGGGAAGGGAAATGGGTGCTATTCTAACAGATTGGTGGGACAGGGGTGTCCACTTTCTCCTGAACTTAGGAGAGTTGCCCGGGACTCTTTACCTGGTTGGAATGAGGCTTACTCCTTCCTATTCTGCACAGAATATAAGCTACAACGTGTGGATGGTACCTTACAATCTGATGCACTGGCTGGGGGAGGGGGCAGAGGGAGGAGGGAGCTTCTGCCGCTTACAGCTAGGACTAATGCCTGGGGCCGTCATAATTTGCCATTTTCAGTGGGATTCTTTTACATGAAGAACTTGCCATGCTGCCCATGTTTGCCAATACACTGGGTGGGATCCAGGGGTCTCTTAGATCTTAAATTGAAGATACTTAAATACAAAGTGCTGCAACCCTAAGGGAGGGGGATGCTTCTTTGAGTTTATATTCTGCTGAGGACAAAAAAGGTAAAAAAACAATGCCCTGGGGAGATGCTGAACTTAGCGAAGAGGATCGTGGCGGGAAGGGTGGGGAAGGGGCGCTGCCGTTAGACTTCGCGTTCAGGGAAGGCCTTCCTGAGGAGATGGTGTATGGGTTGTGACTGATAAGAACTTAGCTCTCTAAGGAACTGAGAGGGTGGGGACATATAGCTCAGTGATAGTGTCAGCGGTGGAGAGACGCTGCCCAACCCTGTCTCCAGCAGCCCGAGGAGTCACTTCCTTCCCACCTAGGGACCCCCACTCAAAGACAGTGGCTCTCCACCTCCCTAATGCTGCGACCCTTTGGTGACCCCCCCAACCAGAAAATAATTTTGTAACTACTTCATGTCTGTAATTTTGCTACTGTTAGGAATTGTAATGGAAATATCTGATATGTAAGATAGCGTGGCCCACAGATTGAGAACCACTGATGTAAGGCACTCTGAGAATTTAAGGGCAAGATAAAGTGAGGCAAAGTCTATTAAAATTAGGAAGAGTATGTGTTGAAGCACGAGTGTTGGGGGGAGGGATTTAGGAGCATTAGAGTTCATTAAAGTAAACATCAGTACATACCAAATATATGGTTTCTTCTCTAGAGAATAACACTTAGGTGTCTTTATAATGGCCGCTCATATATGATCCTGTGGCTTTCTAAGTAAAAGTTCTCAAGGGAAGTAATTTACACTAAGTGTGAAGGGCAAAGCTAAGCTAGGGCTGTGGAGCTGGCTCAGCAGTTAAAGCTCTCAGACTCCTGTAGAGGACCCAAGGCCTGATGGGTCCTAGCACCGACATGGCAGCTCACACTACCTGTGACTCCAGTAGCAGGAGACCCAGTGTTCTCTTTTGCCTCCAAGGGCACTGTGCAAACATATGTGGTGCATGGACGTACATCCGGGTAAAACACTCATGTACATAAATATTCTGGTATCGGGGACCCAATGCCTCCTCTGGCCTCCAGTGGTGCTGTGTAAATGCATGCGGGGGCATGGACATACATGCAGGCGAAACACACATCTACATAAATATCTCTTAAACTTTTGATTTACGTGTATTTACCTGTAACTCCCTATAAGATCCAAAATCAGAGAGCAGATCACATACTTGCAACACACAGCAGCACAGACTACACGTTACCATTCCGAAAGGAAGGAAAGCGAGCATAGTGAGGAAACGCTGGACCAGCGCAAGGCCGGAACACTTATTCACGAAGCCTCTTAGGACCCAGTGAGCCTCTCATGGTTAAATCACAATTTTATATGCAGAACAGTTATATGACAAATATTCATTGGCCACTTGGAAGATAACTGCAACCTGCTAAGTCTTCCCCACTTTGTAGTAGATGGCTTTATAATTCCATTTATAGATGGAAAAATCAAAGTGACTTTCATAGCTACCCATTGTTGGATGGCAGCCTATAAGTCATTCCAGTAAATTCACACACACACACACACACACACACACACAAAGAGAGAGAGAGAGAGAGAGAGAGAGAGAGAGAGAGAGAGAGAGATTCATCCCATAAGTTCTGTGATTCTAAAGAACCCTAATATACACTTCCTTAGACTAAAGCTTTCCAGGTAGATTGCAATCTATACGGGCTTTCATTGGATTATTTAATGAAAAATCAAGCACCTGGAAACAGGTGTATGCCTGTAATCTCAGAACTTGGAGATGGAATCAGCAGGGTCAGAAATCCAGGGGGCCCCTCAGCTATATGAGGGGTTGAGGCCAGCAAAGCAACACAAAATCCAAGTGTTCCCAGTGGTACAATGCCAGAGGGTTTTTGCAAGTCAAATTATCTTGAGGATTTAGAAAAGAGAGAATATTCTGGGTTGTGTGGGTGGGCTCAAAACATAACTACAAGAGGACAGAGAAGAATTGTAGATGCCTTGGCAGAAGGGAACATAGCCTAAAGAGAGACCATTGTGCCCCCCTGTGGTCATCAGACTACTGAAACATGTGGACTCCAAAGAATTGGCATTTCCTCAGGAATGACATGCCAGCAGCCCAGTGATGGCCAGAGGAAAAATATGGTACCGAGGAAGAGACTTCACACACTTCTGGCAACCGAGCAGAACACCTTGCAAGCCCAGACAATGAAAGCCAATCATAGGCCATACAGTACCATCTTATCACACTGGACAGTACCATCCATCACACTGGGCAGGACCATCCCATCACACTGGACAGTACCATCCCATCACACTGGACAGGACCATCCCATCACACTGG
>NC_022022.1:6467420-6483574 GCF_000317375.1 Microtus ochrogaster
ACCATCCCATCACACTGGGCAGGACCATCCCATCACACTGGCCAGGACCATCCAATCACACTGGCCAGGACCATCCCATCACACTGGACAGTACCATCCCATCACTACTGGACAGGACCATTCCATCACTATTCTTATACATAGCCGTTGCTTTCTATTAAACCCAAACATCATGTTAGCACCCCCATCAAGAACTTGGGGCCACACAGAGCTACTCTTTTTTCTCCCCTTTCCACTATTCCTGTTTCTCTGATGCATGGATGGGGTGCCGAGTCCAGCTTGTCATGGCTGCCGAGACCCAGGCCTTCACTATTGAAGCTGGAACAGCAGCAGGCTCAGAGAAGGAAATATGATGATGGAGGTGGGGGCTGAAGGAGTGTGCCAGGCAGGTGGAGGAAGGGGGCTACAAACCACGGTGCACAGATGGCGTCTAGAAAGAGGAAATGGCAATGAAAAGGTCTGTCTCCTAGCCTCAAGAAGGACCAGCTCTAATGGCACCTTCGCTTCCCTCCAGTGAGACTGGTTTTGGGTTTCTGTATCATAGAACTGTATTATTAAAATAGGCAACAGGAAACCTCCTACTCAGAAACAAGGAAAGGATGAGAAGAAGGAATTATGTCATAGACAGAAGCTAAAAGTGGCTGAGATAGCGAGTTCAAGAGAAAGGGAGAGCGATGGGAACTGTGGGCTCCTCTGCTGTTTCTCATTAACCACATTTGCATACACAGAACCATGGGGCTGAACTGGATGCGGTGGCTCTCTGCAATCCTAGCACTCTGGAAGCCGTTGCAGGAAGAGGCCAGTCAAAGCTACACTGTTGAGTACCAGCCCTGCTTCTGCTCCAGGACGAGCTCCTACATAAAATAAACAAACAACATCAAAACAAACACAAAAGCAGTGGAGCTGAGAGTGTGGCTCAGTGTGAAGCCCCTGCCTGGTACCTCGAGCACTAACAACCACCAGAGGTGAAAGCTAGGTGGGTGGATGGGAGCCGGAGGAGAGCTCTTCCCCACCCTGGCATCCTTGCTCCTCAAGCCCCGGCTTTCTGGAGTGTTTGTGGATGCCAGAGGCCAGAAACGAAAGCATTCACTTGGTGGAAAGACTTGAGTTTTAAGCATTTTGCATGCGGCCGTCTAGATAAATTTTAAGGAATGTTTAAGGGTGGAGGGGATGTTCTTGAGCCTCAGGGAATGCTACTTATGATTCTAGGGGATGAAGGGGATAGATGAGAAGGGGGAGTTTCTTTATTCATTCCCTCTTGGCATTAGCTCTTTCTAAATACTGTGTGCTTAGATAATTTCCAAGACTGAAGGTGTTGGAGTCCTTGTATTTGTAGCATGTTCTTCTAGTGGAAGCAATGAATATCAAATAATTACACAGATGAGGATCTGATTATAACCTGGCTTAAGGAAAGCCTAAAGTTGGTTCTTTGAGAATCTTTCATTTAAGAGCTTAAGCACTGTTGGGAAGGAAGGTTTCTTTGAAAGCTTGAAGCTCTGATGAGATTAGAAGACAGAAGTGATGTTCACAGTCTTCTGAGCTTTTCAGAACGTCCAAGCAGAGGGAGCCCTGTGGGTGCCCTAAGTTTTGGAACAGGGGGTGGGCAGCAAGTATGTTCATACAACTCAATGAAGCTCTGTGACCAGGGTCCAGACAGCTAGGCAAGCCCAGAGCATCCTCTGTACCCTCAGGACCATCCCCACACATGGAGTATTCTGTCCGCTAATGCGGACGGTGGATCTGGAGAACTCTTCTCTCCTGTCATCTTCCCTATCAAGCACCTGCTTCCTGGAATGATTAATCGAAGCCAAAGATGCTGGGCAAGGTTGGCCATCCCTGATAGTTGCAGAGGTTTGGGTTACACTTCTCGGAAAAGCTTATGGACTGCTTGCTCACAGCTGTGATTGCAAAGAGACGGCTGTTAAGCCATCTTAGGCCCTTTTAACAGTCAGTTACTATCAACTCTGTATCTAAGCCAATGCTTTCCCATTAGATAAAACTTGTGGTCGCTATAATCAAACCTGACAGACCTCTAGGCTCCACCAGCCCCAAAGCCAAGAACACAACAAGATAACACACGATTATATCTGCATTCTGCCTGGCTTTTGTGATACGGTTCCTAAATGCACTGATTTAGAATGGCATTTGTTCTGTGACTATTAAAGTTCCTGTAGCTGCTTCCACCATGGAGATGTCCTTCAGGGCAACTTGGGAAGCTGAGAAAGGAGGATTATGGGAGAAGACTTGCCTCAACTACACAGAAAGATTGTGTGGTCTGTGTGTGTGTGTAGGGGAAGCAATGTTTAAGGCAGACACTGCATGGGATAAACAGCAGATTAGACAGAAGACAAAATAAAAGACATGCATGGTGACCATCATTTGTATTCCTGCTTGGGTAATATAAGTTAACATGAATACATGTCAAAATTTTGATGGAGGAGGGGGAGGCCGCTTGGTCATTTCTGACTGCTCAGCCCCAAAATAATCACACAGAAACTGTATTAATTAAATCACTGCTTGGCCCACTAGTGCTAGCTTCTTATTGGCTAATTCTTGCATATGAATTTAACCCATTTCTATTAATCTGCATATTCCCACGTGGCAGTGGCTTACTGGCAAAGTTTTGGCATGTATGACTCTGGTGGTGAGAGACCCTCATAGAGGGAAAAAAAAACAAATCATAATGGAGTGCTGAAAGATAGTTAGGGATATAGTGGGAGAAAAGTACTTGAAGTAAAAATGGCCCCATATCTTTCCAAACTTGAGGAAAATTTCCAACCATAGAAACTCGGCCCAGGCACAAACTAGCCAAAAACTACTACACCAACTAAGGTAGTGTGGTGGTATACACACTTGCAATATCAGCTCTTGGGAGCGGCTAAGGCAGGAGGACCATGACATTGAGGCCAACCTGGGCTACAGAATGTGAGATTCTACCTCAAAAAAATGCAAACCAAAACCAACCAAACAAAAAAAAGATAGACGAATAAAGAAAGCAAAGTCAGATCAGCTAGGCATGATGTCTCTTGCCTGGAACTCCCTGCTTGGGAGGACCAAAAGCTCAAAGTCATCCTTGCATCCACGCCAAGCTTGAGGCCAGCCTGGAGTACAAGGGACCCTGACTCAGAAATTTTCTTATTACCACATATTAATTATGCATAGGCATTGGTTTCATTACTGTATTTTCATTCGTGTGTGAATGCACTTGGACACTGTTCGGCCTCACTACCTTCTCGGGCCTCCCCTCCCACGCCCTTCCTCCCATCCAGCCCCCATTGGTCTTTCACATCTTCTGCAGGAAGTGACCCAATGGCTTAATCTAGGTTGTTTACACGAGCATGATGGGCATGGGCAATTCACCAGAAGCTGTACTCTGAAGAAAATCTCCCTCTCACTAGCAACGTTAGCAGCTAATAGCTCCTCAATGGAGGACAGGCTTGTGAGCCCCTCCCACCACTGACTGTTAACTGCCTGTAAGCCATCAGTGCGGGTGGAACCCTGGGAATCTCTCCCCTTATTCACTCGCTGAGAATTCAAGAGGTCAGTGGCCATGCCATGCCAGCAAGACAGCATTCTACCATACCCCGTCCTTTCTCCCCCTTACATTCTTTCCAACCCTCTTCTGTGATGTTCTCTAAACCTTGGATGGGTGACATTGATGTCTTCACTTAGGGGCGAGCATTCCCCATCGTCTAGTCTCCTCCTCTGGAGAGTTAAAAGTTTCTGCAGTAGCTGAAGGCCATTGCAGACAACAGCACTAATCTACAGGCATAAATGTATTTGTTTAGAAGGTGATTTGAGAAACACCGTATCATTTAAAAAAAAAAAAACTAAAAGAAAAAAAAATAAAAAAGTCCCAAAGGCAGCTGGAGTGGGGGATAGAAATCATGATACACACAGAGGGACACAATAAAACATGGAAAGAACACAATAAAACATGGAAGGATGGAGAGGAAAAATCTATCAATCCAAAATTTTATAAGCAGCAAATGCATCATTTAAAAATAAACCACTTTTTTCTTCCAAACACAAGAAAAATGAAGGAATTAGTGTGGCAGCTTATGCCTGTCGTCATCCTGGGTCTTGGAATTCTAGTGTAAATGATTGCCACACTTGGAGACCGGCCTAGGCTGAGGAAGCCTA
Organism: Microtus ochrogaster; assembly: GCF_000317375.1. Lineage (NCBI taxonomy): Eukaryota > Metazoa > Chordata > Mammalia > Rodentia > Cricetidae > Microtus > Microtus ochrogaster. The sequence continues at coordinate 6,471,564 of NC_022022.1, forward strand.
GATCTTTGAGGACCGGTACTCCCAGAAGACTGCATGGAAGACTGGACAGGTATTCCCTAAGGATAGACTGAACTAGACGCTAAAGACCGGTGAACACTTCCAGAAAGTCTGAAGAGTGAGTGTAGAAGCTGTAATCTGCTTAGGACATTTATGGAGGTGAAGACGCCTGGATAGCTGAGGCAGAGCCGTGTGTTGGGGCAGAAAAGAAAGGGCACTAGGTTGGAAAACGTAGGTTCTAGAAAAACCTTTCATGTAGATGAGCGATTTTAAGTTTTGATTTTTGTTTTGTTGGTTGAGCTCTCTGTAGACTTTACTGGCCTGGAATTCTAATGCAGCCCATTGTGGCCCTAGGGGCAAGCTTCCTCCCTCTACCTCCAAAGTCCTAGGGTTACAGGTATGAATCGTGACCCCTGACCTGGATAGTGTTTGGTGTAGAGACTGACAAATTAGTAATAAGGATGTAAGACAGACTAACAGGTGATCTCAGCAATTAAAACCTGATCGTGTTTCATTAGCAACTTGCCCCAAGTAGTCAGGTGTTAGGGAACGTGTAGTGTGCATGGGAAACAGCAGGTTTTTGTGATCCCTGGGGCAAACAGGTATATGGAGAATTAGATGGACAAGTACAACATACACGACTCAATTATAAATGCCACGATCAAAAGCCACTCCGTCAACTCGTCTCCAGGTTGGGTTGATGCATTTCTACTCAGCGATGTGTCAATCTTTCTTCTGCTCCTGCGTCTTCCTTGCTTTGACCATCTGAACAAGGTTATAAGATGCACCTCGAAAACAATGAAGCATATGCTGTCAATTTATATGTTCACTTACATATTTATTCATTTTATTGTTGGTTTACAAAATTGTCAGAAACTGTGCAAACGTGAAATGCCGTGGGAAGTCCTTCAGCCATTAGCCTTTCAGACACCAGCCCACTCTGAGCGTGGTCTCATGTGCCATAAATGCAGATGAAACATGTGTGGGGGCCTTTTGGCTGCTGGAGTCAGTTCCAGTTCCCAGCACTCACAGAGGACTGCAGATTACTACTCTTTCTGTGAGTTTATTTCCAGGTAAATAAACCGTTGTTATACTCCATTCCAGGCTATTGTGGAACTCGTTTTACGTCAACAAATTGGCACCCACTGACAAGGGCATGGATCCACATAAGACCTAAAAAAGCCTAAGGAAAAAAAGAGGGCTTCTAGATCCACAAAAATGGGAGCCAAGAGCAGCCTTTTTTTTTTTTTTTCTGTTTTTGGATTTTCGAGACTGGGTTTCTCTGTAGTTTTTGGTGCCTGTCCTGGAACTAGCTCTTATAGACCAGGCTAGCCTCGAACTCACAGAGATCCACCTCCCTCTGCCTCCCAAATGCAGGGCTTAAAGGCGTATGCCACCACAGCTCAGCCAGAGCAGCTTCTTACTAACTACCTTTTTTCAGATACTCTCTGTTTGCTGTCTTCAAGCAGTGGTGTGGTTTCTTTAAAAGGCAGCTTCCTGGTTCACATTGGCATCATGGACTGGCTCTGGCTCTTTTAAGAGGTCCTGTTATGGAATATTTAAATGGAGTTTGTGAGCAGAGTGCTACAAGTTATTTAATGCGACATAGACTCACTGCATCCCTGGAGCTGGGACAGTGAGCATGGCTTGCAGAGCTGGTGGCAAACCTACCACCACCTTGTTGAACTGGGTGGAGCCAAAATGCAAAGCAGTCTTAGTCCTAACCAGGCTGCTTAGCATTTTAAGAGGTAGATGCTAAAGACCGGTGAACACTTTCAGAAAGTCTGAAGAGTGGGTATAGAAGCTGTAATCTGCTTAGGATTTGTGGAGGTGAAGAGTATAGACAGTTATAAGAAGTAATAGTTTTAAAAAGTAAAACAAAGTCTTTAAAGAAACAGTAAAAGTAATATAAAAGAGTACAGATAGTCATAGATTAAAGGAGTAAAGAAAAATTATCCATGTGTAAAGATGGAAAATTCACAGTCTAGATTATGCATATTATTGTGTTTTCTTTAAATTTTTTGACTGCATAGAGACATTTGATTCTGGGGATTGCTAATATATATTTTGAAGTCAAGATTATATAATTATCTTGACTTCAAAATTTGAGTCTACAGATATATTACTTTGGAAAAGAGGTTCTGCTTTTGTTTCCACAGAAGATGAGAACCTGAGGATTCTAAGCTAATGTGATTTCATGGAATAAGACCACCCCTCCAAAAGGCTGAACCCCTAAAAATACTTTGCCCAACAAACAGCAGGAAGCAGTTTGGAGAAAACTACATTCAAATTCCAAAAATGGTTGTTTATAAATCTTTGTTTTCATTTTAAAAGGGTTGGTTATAAGTGATTAATAGTCACAACCAATTTATAAATAAATAAATAAGAGGAATATGATATATAGAGATGAATACTTTACATTGGTATGTACTTTGGTCTATTGATAAAAATTTAAGGTTGATTTGCCACACTGTGTATATGTATTTCTGCTCTTGTTTAATGTATTGTGCTTGTGCAGCTCATTTAAAAATGCAAATGTATAGTTAAAAATGCAGATTAATAGATAGTCATCTGTAATAATCAAACACTGTAATCATGTAAGTTAGGTTTTCTGGATGTGCAGAGATATATTTCACATAGATAGGTAATCTTCAAACTCTTCAGAGAACTGTAGAATATGGCATTTAAATAACTCAGGATTCTGTTGATGTGAGACACGATTGTTCCTGGCAGTAGTGACTTATTCCCGAGGGAATGTTAGGCGTAGAATATGCTCCCCTTGGAGCTTGTTTTCTTCTTGGCAAAACTGGCCTTTGGCCAAAGAACTGCACCTGCCTCAACCACTGACAAAATGCACGGTATCTAGACTGGACAAGCAGGATACAAGCAAAAAAGACTGCCAGACCTTGCCAAGACAGAATAAGACAGTTTTTCAAATTTTCCTGCCTCTGAAAATGGTCTGTCAGATACTCTAAGGCCTTAGCCAAAGTTGGTTTCCACAACATTGCAAATGAGACTTTGGGTGATTACCCAGGTAGCTCATTGTCTCTATTACTTCCTGCACATTTTAGAAGTTGCTTGATTGCACTTCCTGTTTACTCAAGTAATATTATTTTCCTTCTCAGGTCTTTGATGGGGTTGAAGACTAGATAGTCATGTTACTTTCCTCTCATGACTTAGTCAAGCCATTTTTAGCATAGGATAACCATTGAAACATTCAGCATATGTTTCTTGCTTGTTGTTGCTCAAGCTGGTTGTAATTCTAATTTTTACATGTGTTTTTTGCCTCTTTTCCCTGGATAATATTGATATTTGTTCTTACTGTATATAGTTTTATAGTAAGCTTGGAACTCTCTTATTTAGACAAAAGGGGGGGCATGCTTTGGGAACTCCCTCAGCGGATAGCCTTTAAGATACCGGTCCACTTTAGGCAAGGTCTCATTGTACCATACATGCAGATGAAAAGCATGTGTGAGCCTCTTGACCCAGCTACCTCAGACTCCTCCCACCATGCCTTCTCTGCTGTGGTGGGACTACAGCTCACCTTCCCTGTTATGGCAGACTGTGTCTCTTGGTTTCTTTCTTAAGTTGCTTCTTGCCAGGCATTTGGATACAGCATCAAGGAAAGTAAATGATGCAGCTCTGTGTTCAGGCTTTGGGAGGTGCTGTACTCATGAGGGTTTTCCTTATAGGATGCCTCCTAGGGGCTCCTGACCAATGATTTAAGAAAAAATTCCCATAACTGTAGCCAGGCTAAATCAAGGGATCAAACCGTGTGTGTGTGCGCACGCATGCATGCAGGCATGTTGTACATTAGGGTTGAATGTAGACCCTGGTGCACTATATACAATATCTGTGTTTTGTTTGCACATTTATAATATACTAAAGTCTTTATTTCTACATCAACCCTATCTTTTTAATTCTCTCCAACATAACATTTCTCTGTGAAGCCCTGACTGTCCTAGAACTCTCTCTGTAGACCAGGCTTGCCTCAGACTCAAGAGATCTGCCTGTCTCTGGCTCCCAAGTGCTGGGGCTAAAGGCATGTGCCACCACTGCCCAGCTCAAACCTCTTTGTAAAAGTCCAACTAGCTAAGCACAGCTTCAGCACACATTGCTTGATTGGAATTAGCTGAATGGCACAAATGAAAGCTGCCCATTAAAAAACCCATTTCACTGTTGAGAAACTCTTAGATTTCAGAGGCTCGGACTGGTTCTAGTGCCCAGAGCAGCAGGCTGCGATGATCAGAAGCTGGGAAACACAAAGCCGAGGCCATGGCTGTGGTGGGGGCACGTTCGAGCTCTCGGAATCATTTCCCTTCAGAGAAGAAATGCCGTGGTCTTCCTCTGAATAGGAGTTGATTGTTCCGGACCTTCAAAGGAAGAACACTCCTGCCCTCTAGTCCTCATTGACCCACAATTATCAACTGACCTTATTTAAAAGTTAGCCATGCACACATGTAGGCAGAGCTGCAGTGTATGGCCAGGAGTGGAGCAAGCGCTGATCCTCGGTGAAGGCTCATTAACTTTTGGCCAGGAACACAGGGTTGTTTTTTTAGTTCATAGGTTTCAAAAGTAATTAGAGCTGACATTGTAAAATTAAAGAATGTGTAATAATTAAGATATATTTGTGTGTGTGTGTGTGTGTGTGTGTGTGTGTATGTGTGCACTGGCATATGGGTACACTTGTACATGTGTGCATGTGGAAGCCAGTACTGGTATTGCATGTATATGCCAACATACCCAGCTTGGTTTTCTTTTTTTTTTTTTTTAATATGGGTTATAGAACAAATTCATGTTCTAAAGAACTTTACCAACTAAGCCATATTCCTAATCTTCTTCTTATTTATTATTTTGAGATGGTATCACATATTCTAGGTTGGCTTTGGACCTACTATGTAGCCAAGGATGGCTCTGAACGTCTGAAGTTTCAACCTCTACCTCCAAAGTCCTGTGAGTACAGGCATGTGCCACCACGCCCAATTTATAAGATATTGGGGACTGAACCTAGATCCATGGTGGGGATCAAACCCAGGGCTTCCAGCATGCTAGACAAAACTCTGTCTATCAAGTCATACCCTCATGCCCTATTTTTCATTTTTTAGTACATTTATTTACAGCACGCCTCTGGAAATCAGAGGACAACCTGCGGGAGTTGACTCTCCACCATGTGGGTCCTGAGGATAGAACTCAGGTCCTTAGGCTAGACAGCAAGTGCCTCTACCCACTGAGCCATCTTGCTACCCCACATTTTTCTCATTTTTTTTTTCTGTTCAACACCCCACCCCCCACCCCAGGTCTCATTCCATGGCCCTGGCTAGACTGGAACTCACTATATGGGCAGGCTGGCCTGGAACTCACAGAGCCACCACAACCAGCTTTATTTTCATTCTTGAGGCAGAGTCTCACGCTGTAGCCCAGGGTGACCTTGAACTTTTAGTAACCCTGCTGCCTCTGCTACCCAAACGCCGGCCGGGATAGCAGCCACGCTCAACCTCGATAAGAGTTGCATTTCCATACCTCCGAGTAGCCACTGGGCTTTTCAGCGCAGGCTCTCCAGGAGAAGGCAGATGCTGGCTGGTCTTCCGGGGGCTGCTCTCTGGGGGCTGCGACCTTGGAACTGGGGACCAGTGCTAAAGAGACACGAAGAGTTAAGTCACCTTGAGTTGCTTCGTTTGGGGAGAGGGTCTGGGTCTATTTCTTTATGAGACATTCATGGACTGGGTTCAGGGAAGATTCTGCAAGGGGCCCTGCATAACCTCTGGGTACCAGTGTGGGGTTTCAGGGCCTTTTGAGCCTGAAACTGATTTTCTGGCTCAGTTCCAGGCATAGCTCTGGCTTTTACAGTCAGAAGAACTAGAAGTCCCGTTTCCAGCTTCTTACCTCACCTCCCGACATGTTCCCCCACCCCTCCTCCGTAGCATTTCACGCTGGACGTCCATGCTGTCGTCAGTGTTTACTCTTTCAACAGGGTTTCTGGTTGCCTATCATGTGCTAACTGTGCAAAGCGCTGGGGAACTGAAACAAATCCTGATTCTCTGGGAGAGGAGCCCTAAACTGTGACGGGTGTGCTCAATTTGCCATCCGATTGGGAATTAGAATCTTTCCACCAGAGGGCGCTCAAGAAAAGTCAATGTAACAATTATTTAAATATAATATTTTATATATCTATACAAATATATATTTATGTATTATATATAAATTTATATAAATACATACATTATATATATTATGTAAGAAGAGGGCCTCAGATCTGGAGTCACAGACGATTGTAAACCTCCGTATTCTGGAAATTGAACCGGGATCCTCTGGAAGAGCAGCCAGTGCCCTTAACCACCGAGGCACAATTTTTAAAAAGCAGATTTAGCTCTGTGGAAGGACGAACAGCCCAGCGACTTCTGCTTCACATGTGACTTCACATTTTATTAGTCGTTTTAGCTGTTCCCATTCCAAACCCCAGGCCTCACTGAAATGCCCGAGACAGAAACACAAGCTTCCACGCCCTCTGTGCTGCTTATCAAACACACTCAGTTGCTAATTACACGCAGCATATTTTATAGCAGAGAATGAGCACAGCGAGGTGTGCCCTCGGGAGGAGATTTCTGTTTGGAAGGATGACTGGCTCTAGCTCATGGCCACTATGGCATCCTTCAAAGACATACACACCTCTCCTCTTCCAGCTGTGCAGCTCCTTTCCTGCCTGCTCGGTCACTGTGTAAATTGATCAAATATATTGATTTACCCCTAAGTCATAATGGAGAGGCCATGGTCCTGGAGATGCCGGAAAGTTAGGATGTCACTTGAGGAGACCTGCAGGCAAGCTGTGGAGCCCGGCAGGACTTGGTCATATCGCCGGTACATGACAGGGATGCAGGGGCTGCAGAAGACTCCTTGGAGGGTGTGTGATGGCACCATGTGACCTGAATGCTGGACACAGAACTGCAGAATCTGGTGCTCACCCTGCTGAGTTGCAGTCTTTGACCCAGCCTTTCTTTGCTAGCTTCCTGCTCCTCCGTTTGGAATGTGATCTTTTAAAAATATATTAATACTATTATGATGATTGTTTATGATTGTGATTGTGTGTGTGACATGTGAGGACTCATGCACACATGTTCACATGTGGCTGGAGGGCGGAGTTTATGATCCATCCTTTCCTTCCACCTTTTACGGTGAGATCCAGGGATCCATCCCAAGCCATCAGATTTGTGTGGCAAATACTTTTGTCCGTTGGTATCCCATAGCCCAGATGATCTTCCTCTGTCTCTGCGCTTCCCCTCCCCTTCCCCCTTCTTCTTCTGCTCCCCTTTCTTCCTCCTCCTCCTCTTCTTCTTCTTCTTCTTCTTCTTCTTCTTCTTCTTCTTCTTCTTCTTCTTCTTCTTCTTTCTCTTCCTCCTCCTCCTCTTCCTCCTCCTCTTCTTTCTTTTTTCTTCTTCCTCTTCCTCCTCCTCCTCCTCTTCCTCTTCCTCCTCCTCCTCCTCCTCCTCTTCCTCTTCCTCTTCCTCTTCCTCTTCCTCTTCCTCTTCTTCTTCTTCTTCTCCTTCTCCTCCTCCTCTTCTTTCTTTTTTCTTCTTCCTCCTCCTCTTCCTCCTCCTCCTCCTCTTCCTCTTCTTCTTCTTCTTCTTCTTCTTCTTCTTCTTCTTCTTCTTCTTCTTCTTCTCCTCCTCCTCCTCTTCTTTCTTTTTTCTTCATCTTTCTCTTCTTCCTTTTCCTCCTCCTCCTCGTCCTCTCCTCCTCGTCCTCTCCTTCTCCTTCTCCTTCTCCTTCTTCTTCTCCTCTTCCTTTCTTCTGGATTTTATATGCCCTAGGCGTGAAACAGCTTTGGTCCCCAAGCTAGGCACCAAACTAGGATGACCAAAGGACTGCCATATGCCCTACCCTTGACTGATAGAAGACACCACCACCAAGGGGTCTCTTTGCCCATTACCAGGGTGTGGATGTGACATTTTTTTAAATTTTAGAGTTCTTCCCATTGTTTATGGCTTTTCTTTTGTGTTTGCGGTATAGTCACATGTATCCGTGTACATGTTTACATAGGTGTGGACACACTTGTGTGCAGAGACCCATGTATGTGTGTGCATGGAGACACCAGAGGTTGATGTTAGGTGTCCTCCTTGATCCCTCTCCACCTTATATTTTATGGTCTCCTTTGGATCCAGAGTTCACCAATTGGGTCAGTCTATAACTAGCGTGCTTGCTGGGGAATGGGGTCTCCTGTCTCCCCCTCCTGGGCATCAGGATTATAGCAGTCTACTACATCCACTGGAAATTTCTACATGGATTCTAGAGATAGGAACTCGGCTTCTCATGCTTGCACTGCAAGTGCTTTCCCACAGAGCCATCTGCACAGTTCTACTTTGGAAAAAGATCCTGAAAAGCCTGGGCCTGTGGCTCAGCAGTGGAATCCTGGTCAAGTAAAACATGAGTTGGATCATCCAGCACCACAAAGCCAAACAAAAATCCTAATATTATCTGGGCAGGGTGGCACACAGCTGTAATCCCAGATCTCCGAAGGCTGAAGCAGGAGGAACACAATTTGGTGGGCAGCCTGAGCTGTACAATGAGACACTGTGTTGTGTAGCTATTTCTTTGGAACTTAAGTGTCCTTTGCAGCAGGAGACTCATGAAGCCATCTCTCATGTTTATAAACAATAGGCACTGTGTTAGGCAGGGTTCTCTAGCATCGCAGAACTTATGGAATGAACATCTCCCCCAACTCATATACATATGTGTGTGTGTGTGTGTGTATACACATATACATGTATGTATGAATTTATTGGAATGTCTTACAAGCTGCAGTCCAACAGGGACTAGTTATAAATGGAAAGTCCAAGAATCTAGGAGCTGCTAAGTCCCACTAGGCTGGCGGTCTCAGCTGGTCTGCTGGGATCTTGAGAAGGAATGGATGGGCGACAGGTGAGGGCAAGCAGATGAAGAACAGCCTTCCTTCCCCCACTGTCCTCATGCAGGCTTCCAGCAGACGGCATGACCCAGATTAAAGGTGCGCCTGCCTTCCTGCCTCGAGATCCAGATCAAAGTCACGTTGTCTTCCTGCCTCAAGATCCAGATCACAAGTGTGCCCTGCATTTCTGGACTGTAGTTCTTTCCAAATACAGTCAAGCCGACAACCAGGAAGAGCCATCGCAATCACTTATTGAGGAAGAGGAGGAGAGAGGAGGAAGGAGTCTTTGGTGATTGCCTGCAGTGTTGGGCGGGGGCTCCAGGGATGCAGCTTTTGTGGACCTTATGATGGCACAGCTGACTCTGAGTCTCCATTTATTTAATCTGTCCACACTATCTGGGTGAATGGATATTTGTTTATAGCCCCCCAAAAGTGCCGTAGGACCCACCACTCCTGGCTGGCTGCATGACTTTAACAAGTTTGCTGTAATCAGAATTTGTTTGGCTTGTTTAGACAGGGAACTGCCTGGCTTTTTTTGTTTCCTAGAGAGCCACCTCCGGCTCTTCCTCTCCTGTATCCAGTTGACCTGCCCAGTCGGAGGCTAACAGAGAAGACGCCACCCGTTTGCACTAGTCTACTGTCACCATTTCCTTATATGGATAAATTCTTTTGGGGCAAGTAGCTTAGAGTTTAGGTTCAGCTGCCTTATCAGTCACAGCAGGGGCCGGACAACTGCCAACTCAGCAAGGAGGCTTGCCATTCCATACCGCGTGTTGAAGTCAGCCATACTAGGATTGCCCCCTTGTCCCATGGATGTCCCACCCTCAGGCTGATGAACTTACCCTTGGCAGGGACAATGCAGCTTCTCCCAAAGGCGTCTGCATTCAGGAGCCTAGCATAGTATTCCTTTTCCTGGGGAGAGGTAAACAAACACTACATTGGGCACCGAAGACAGACCAAAGAAACAGTTTGACAAGACAGTACCTTTAGTGAACATACTTAGATAGCATGTTGCCCAGGCTGCACTTGAACTCACTCTGTAAAGGAGGACCTTGAACTCTGGGTCCTCCCGCTTCCACCTCCCAAGTGCTGGGGTGACAGGTGTGTACCAACGTGCTTGGCTTAGGAAATGTTCTCATATGCAATGTTTTGTTCTTTTCTCATTTTAAATTGCTTTAAAGGAATTTTATTCATTATTTTTATTGTTTGTGTATGATGTGTGTGTATGGGCACATGTAGAGAGTTAGTCCATTCTCTCCTTCCACCTTCACTTGGGTTGCTGGGATTGAATTCAGGAAGACAGGCTCTGTGACAAACACTTTGTTAAAATTTTATTTATTTATTTATTGATTGATTGATTTTTGAGACAGGGTTTCTCTGTAATTTTTGGTGCCTGTCCTGGAACTAGCTCTTTTAGGCCAGGCTGGCTTCGAATTCACGGAGATCCGCCTGCTTCTGCCTCCTGAGTGCTAGGATTAAAGGCGTGCGCCACCACTGCCCGGCTGTGGCAAAAACACTTTTACTCCCTGAACCATCTGCTATATGATTAGCTTTCTCCCCGTCCCCAGACCCAGGTCTTTCTATGTAGCCCAGGCTGTCCTGGCACTTACCACACAGCCAAGTTAGGCCTCAAACTCCTAGCTATTCTCCTGCCTCAGTCTGCCAAGTGCTGAAATTACAGATCCCTGCCCAGCATACTCAATGGAAAGGATTATCTACAAGTCATATCTCTGAAGGCGCTTTCAACTTCCTCAGAAAGCGAGAAGCCGTTGGTGTTAGCCAGCCTTCTGTGCCTGTGACACCACCTGAGACAATCAATTGATCAATTGGAGGAAGAAAGACTTCTCTTTCCGGGCCACAGTCTCTGGCTCCAATGTTTCTGCAGAGACACGGGTGACTATGGTGGAGAACACACTTTATTGGGAGGGGGCACAATCCCATCATTTTCTTCAATGATTTATCTTCTGTAGTCAGATTCCATCTCCTGAAGTTGTCACCATTTCCCGATAGTGCCACCTGCTGGGGACAAAGCTTTCCATACATGATCACTGCGGACACTGGAGATACAAGTTGTAACACCGTTTGAATCTCCATCTTGAGGGCTCCAGTTGGTGACACTTAAAAAAAAATTAATAGTTAGGATCCAAAATTATCTGCTCTTTTTGAGATTAAAGTGTAATTAACATTTTGGGGTTGGTGAGGCAGCTCAGCAGGTTATGGGCGTGCTACCAAGCCTGACTCAACTCAAGCCCCAGGCCCCACAGGGCGAAAGGAAAGAACTGGCACCTACAAGTTGTTCTCTGACCTCCACACAGGGGCAGATGGTACTGCAGACCCCCACACACAGCAGAAATGCTCAAAATAAGTACATAGGCAGTGGTCCCCAACCATATGGGGACACACTGTCCAAAGCCAGTCTGTCCTACAGGTGATACCCCACCTCCTTTTACAAAAATCCATGTGGTGGAAAGTCCACACCAGTACTTCGTCCAGGAAGTCCAGATTGAAAAGAGCACAAAAGTCTACCTGGGGTAGAATCAATGAGTAAATTCTGCATGCTCTAATGGGATCCCCTACAGCACTGAAAATATAAGCTGTAGCCTGACATCATAATACGGATGACCCTCATACACATAATGAGTCAAAGAAGGAAAACCAAGAACCACGGGTGCCACCATTTATCTAAAGGTCAAGAACAGACAGCACCAGCCTCTGGTGAACCTGTATGAGGACAGTGGCTATCCAGAAATTTCCTTGGAAAACTCATTGAGCCATAACCCATGATCAAGTGTTTTTCTTCAAGGACTTGTACTTGATAGAAAGTTTTTGGTTTTTTTTTATAATAGCTTAGTGTAATTATGGTCTCTATGTTTCAAGCTTGGCTAGACAGTTTTGCATAATGATAGCATGATAGCCCCAAGCTGTGTTTAAAATAATAATCCTCACCTCCAGCCTTCCTGCCCATAACTGATAACTAGTAGGCTTTCGTTATTTTTCTTTCTTTTTTCTTTTTTTTAAATTTATTTATTTATTAAGGATTTCTGCCTCCTCCCTGCCACCGCCTCCCATTTCCCTCCCCCTCCCCCGATCAAGTCCCTCTCCCTCATCAGCTCGA
>NC_022022.1:6489176-6491594 GCF_000317375.1 Microtus ochrogaster
TTGGGTGAATTCTTGCCTTGGCGCCTGCCCATCTCTTCCTATTGATCCTATCTAATGGGTTTTTTAAAACCAGATCAGGTTTTCCTGCTGGCCAAGGGTTCCGCTTACCAACTGCCCTTGCTGTTTCCTGTTTCCTGCCGCAGGCCAAGAACCCTCTCACACCCCCCACAAGGGTCTTCAGGATCAGGACCAGGCTCCCCGTTTGCCAGTGACCTCGCCAACAAAAGGCCTACCTCTTTGATTTACTTGTAGTGGGGCAATCTGCTCTTGCTATTGTGTGCCGGTCCCCGCCGCTTGCGTCTGTAGACGCGCTGGTCCCCCAAAGCCTATTCCTGATTGCAGTGCCTCTTCCCCGCGACTCTCGTTATTTTTCTTTAGTGCTTACTTTTCTAAGTATTTCTGGAAATTTTGAGAAATGTATAACTTTAATGGAAACACCAGGTCTTTTGGTGGTTTTCTTCTGAGAATCCTGAAAGTTGGGCCAGAGCTTTATAGCTAACCAGAGATGCTGTTGCTTCTCTGCTTCTCTGACCATGGACACGTTCACCATCTTTAATTACTGCTTTGCTCTCTGAACTCTTGCTCTATCTCCTCTGAGTCTCAGCCGTAGCATCTTCACATCCAGATCTCCTGGGGACTGCTGACAGATGTGTCATGTGGGGCCCTGGATACAATTCAAACCTCTCCCACATCCTTTACCCTTCTAAGTCTCAAGAGTGCCCTGAGCACGATGGGCGACCATATAAAGAGGAAGGAATAAATACTGGACATTGTGCTGGCCTCTCTGATCTTCCGAGAGTTCCAAATCCTTACCGCTAGACGTAGGGGAGAGGTTGCTGGCCCTTTGAGCAGAGACCTGATGCTCAGTTGGTACTACCAGAGCTAAGTTCTTTATTCCTGGTCATCTCTGAAGAGGCACATTGGGAGTCCCTGTCACCCTGTGTCTCTCAGGCTTCTCCATGAGGTGGTCCTATGTGCTTCTGAACCCCTAATTACTGACAAGGCCTTGTCCTTTCCAATCAGTAAAGCCGCCAACTCCTCCCAGTTTACTAGGGAAATTGCTAAATTTGGTATCAAGGTTCCACCCCTCCAAATCCCCTCAGTCTTGGGCAAATCAGGAAGATTTGTCAGTCTACAAATCCAGCTTTTGGGGATCAGGGTAGACCCCGTTCGAGCATCTGTTTAGTTTCCCCAAATCTTCCATGGCAGGGAGGCTGGTATGCCCACAGCATACACAAAGTCTCCAGAGGACAACATCTATGTCCACACGCAAGCCCACTGACTGGATCTTGACGAGAACATTGAGAGACTGAGAGTTCAAAATAAACTAACATTACCAGACATGGTGGTGATTTCTAGCATTCTAGAGGCTGAGACAGGAGGATTGCTGCAAGTTCAGGACCAACATGAGCTTCATATCCAGTACTAGCCCAGAAGGGGCCGTAGAGAAAGCTCCCATCTCAAACAAGCAAACTGAGGCCCACACTTTTGAAGTAAATCTGACAGACCTAGTCTTTCTTGGCCAGGGTATCTAGCAAAGTGCCTAACACATCCCACCAATTCTTACTGATCAGCTTTCCCCATGAGCTCACTTAGCATAACAATCTGGCTCCAGGAAAAGTCAGCCCTGTGTAAACATCACCCCCAGAAGGTCTTCAAAGGAGGAAGTGGACACTGCAGCCTGAGGGTCTTGGGTAATTATTAAGGTGGGTCCCCAGGCCAGACAGAAGGCTCAGTGCTTTTAGAGTAAAGCCAAACAAGGAGAAGAAAGTTCCTATCCTAATGGCCCAGAGGCTGAAATACCTAAGATCTTGAGCTGATAAAACACAGCTGTTAGGGAGTTTGTCTTCCAAGCAAAGCTGGAGAATGATAAACACAGGTCAGTCCATTGTGTAGGGTGGGATACACACTGTTAACCACAGGAGTTAGAAAGCTGCTGCTGGAGAGTCACAAGTTCAAGGCCAACCTGAGCTACTTAGTGAGACCCTGTCTTAACAAGTAAACCATAAAAAGGGGGGGGGGATAAGAGAGAATCTACTAAGTACTGCTGTGTTAAGCGTTCCTTAGCAGGCCTAAGTGCTGAAACCTATGTACTTTCTGTGAAGTCCATGCTGGCCTCCAATTCGAGATATTTCCTTCGTAGCTGGGATTACAGGTGTGTACTGCCATATCCACCTGACTCTAAATTTCTGTATACAGGAACACAATGGTTGCTACAGATAGAACTGGAAGTTTCCTTCTGTCTTCGGTTGGGGGCGCCCTGTCACTACAATTCCCTTGCACAGGTCTGTCCCAGATCCAGCAGAGGGAGCTCATGAACTTTTTCTTCTCTTCTCTTCTCTTCTCTTCTCTTCTCTTCTCTTCTCTTCTCTTCTCTTCTCTTCTCTTCTCTTCTCTCCTCTCCTCTCCTCTCCTCTC
>NC_022022.1:6491738-6496602 GCF_000317375.1 Microtus ochrogaster
TCCCTTCCTCTCCCCTCCCTTCCCCTTCCTTTTTCTCTCCTCTCTTCTCTTGTCTTCTCCTGTCTTTTCCCTCCTTCCCTCCCTCCCTGCCCTCCCCCACTTCCTGAGCCTTAAGGGAAAGAGATGGTCAGTATGGCTTTCTGTCTTCTCAATCCAGAACTATCTTCTCATTTGGGACTGGAACCAAGGAATGCTTCTTTTCCTTATATTGCTAGTAAATAGCACCCCTAAGAACTGCCTAAACTCTCAGTTCTGAAGTACATTTTAAAGGTACAATACTATGGCCAGGAGAACAGAAAAACAAGTTATAAAGCACATATACATCAGTATCAATTACAGCAGGGTGGTGATGGGCACATATTATTCAGAGGGCAAAGGGAATTCACAAAAATTGGAGCTCAGCACTGTAAATCTGGTCAAAAGCCTGAGGCTGCTGGCATGCTGGGCCTTGATGGTAAAGGTATTGCTGAATAGGCGGGATGTGCCCCTCAAATTGCCTTCTAAAGAGCTATGTTTATCCCCATAGACTAGCCAGAGAAGCTCTGTTTGCAGCAGGCATTGGTTACGGCAGAGACTTGTAGTTGGTCACAGTGCTGAGAATGAGGGGCTGTGGAATGTCCAGGCCTAAAAGGGGCATTGATGCCACCCCTTGGAGGCTCAGGGAGCATCAAGAAGGTCACAACAAGTGTGGCAATGAGTGGAAGCAGAGGGATGTTGTGGAACCCCGTCTTTCAGGCTGTTGCATTCCTAAATCAATAGTAGCACTGAGTATCTGTGCAGGATGTCTACAAGACTGGGCTCACTGAATCAGTGGAGGAGCAGGGAGGGGCACACCAGGACCCAGCCCTCCCTGAGGATGGATGGATGGATGGCTAATGGTTGCTGGGAGAGGGAGAGCTATTTTCTTCAGTGGTCCAGCCGCTAGTAAGCTGCCCAGGTCTCACCAAATCTCTTACTCACGCTCCTGTAAGCAATCCCAATTAAACTCATCAAACTCAGTGGGTCATACCCTCCCCCTATAAAGACGGGGAAGTAGGAGGGGAAGAGGATGAGATTGGGGAGCAGGAGGACAAGAGAGGGCAATGGTGTGAATGTGGTAAAAATATAAACATATACGAAAATATAGTTAAACCTATTTTGTTCCAGGACAGGAACCAAAAAGCTACAGAGAAACCCTGTCTCGAAAATAAGAAAAAACAAACCCATTTTGTGTATAATTTTATGTTAATAAAATTGCTACTTAATCAACTCTCTCTCTCTCTCTCTCTCTCTCTCTCTCTCTCTCTCTCTCTCTCTCTCTCTGAGACAGGGTTTCCTGCCTTGCCTGGAACTTACTGGATAGACTAGGCTGGCTTCAAAGCCACAAAGGTCCAGCCATCTCTGCCTCTGCAGTGCTGGAATTACAAATGTGTCCCTCTAGGCCCAGCTTCAACTCTGTTTTATAATAACGGCTTTGTCAACACTATTTCATTTAGCCTTTTATAGCAGAGGTTGACAAACCAACTCAGACAAAATTCAGCCAGCTGATTCTGTTCTGCAAATAAAGTTTTATTAGAACACCCCGATCCTTGCTTGTTTACACATTGCTGGTTTTCCCTCACCGTGCACTGCCAGAGAACTGCGGCCTACAGAGAAGAAACTATCTGCCCATCTAAACAAAGCTGGTGCGTTCTGGTTCCAGAACCGTGCATCATGGGAGCTGCTCACATTTTACTCACGGGTAAACTGAAACAGAAATTAAGCATGTAGACCACAGTCATGCTGCTGGTAAACAGCAGAGCTGGGATTTGAAGTTCACCTTCTTTCCAAAGCCCTTGGTCTTTCTGCCTGGGTTATGCGATAGCCTCCAGAGTTGTCAAGGCCCAACACAGGCCTGGGGGTGGACACTGCTGTTCTTATTCATTGTAATGAAACCAAATGGCCGCGCATTGTGTTTAAGATCTACACTATCTGATCTTGGCTTGTCTTACCCAGCTCACCTTTCCAGCCTACTTATGATCAGCCTGGCGTTTTATCTCCAATTTCAGGATCCCACTACTTCCAGATAAACGCCTCCTCCAGTCCAGAACCTGACTTCTCCACTGTAACCCGGGGCCCCCAGCATTCTTTCCTTGTCTAGTACAAAACAGAGTCCATTGCATGCTGCTTGGGTTCATCTTCCAATACGCATGTCTTATTTTCTGCTCTCAGCTGCCAGTCCCCTGCCGGTGAGGACTGAACACACCCACGCTGTACATGGTGGGCCTTAGCATCTGCGCCGCAGATGAAGCAGCACGCTGATGAAACCGACGACTATTCCTCCCTGATTGCTCAGGATCAAAGCGGAGTGTTCGCATCTGGATGTGGGGTAAAAAGCCGGCTGTAATGAAGAAAACTTAGGGGCCAGATACAAGGGAATAAGCATCAGGTTCTGCTTTGACTGCTTAGCCTGCAGGTTTTCACAACGACAGAGTGTCCTTTCTTTTCTGCCCTGTGAGCTGATGGTGTCTTTCCCAGGACAGCGGCGAGCAATGTGGACACAGACCTCTCTGTGTTCATTACCAGCTCAGATTACTAAACCTCTTGGGCCTCCACTGTCCTCCTAGAAGAGAACGTAGGAATTGTTGGGTCTGATAATGGTGAGGGTGAACTAGGAAGTAAATTAGTGGGAGAATAAAAGAATCTGTAACAGGGGTGACTATGATAAAATACATGCAGAAGTAAAAATGTCATAATAAACCTGTTTTGTATATAATTATGTATGTTAATAAAATCATTAAAAATGTTGTAATGGCTATTTAATTTTTAGAGACAGGGTTTTACTATGTAGTCCCGCCTGGCCTGGAGCTCACTATATAGACCAGGCTGACCTTGAAGTCAGAGATTCATCGGCCTCTGCCTCTGCAGTGCTGGATGAACTTATTTAGCTTAAACTTTTGGCTGAGACTCTGGAAGATACGAGGCACTTCCTAGCTTCTAGACATCATTCTCCTGAAGCCCTGTCCCTAGGCAAATGTCAGGACTAGACATTCAGGGAAGGTGGATTTGGATTCTGCCCAGCTATGGTTGTACTTTATCCCTCCTGCCCTGCTTTGTCATCAGACAACAAGACTACAAAGCAGCCCATCGGGAGCTGAGGGCTTACCAGGAAAGTCGGTGATGAATGCCCTGCCCACAACACCTGCACTTTAATGGAGACACGGGAAGCACAAAGCCAGGCATTTCACCTCCTCCCCTTCTTTCCAAATAGTACTTATGGCAGACATGGGATTCTGAGCTGGAGACAGAGTTAAGAAAGATCACACAGTCTGGGCTGCTATCGAAGCGCCCCAGGGTTTCTTGGGTAAGCGTAGCTGACAGCACAGCTCTCCACCAGACACCTTGTAGCCAGTCCAGTGCTGCTGGTTTCCCGTGAGCCTTGACTACCTTACTCTTTTCTTCTAGTTTGCAAAAAATATGAATCTATCACATATTTTAAAACATGTTCTGTTTTAAAAGTGCGAGTTAGAGTATAACGCTTAGATACAGCTAAGCAAAGCCTGAAATCCAAGCACTCGCAACAATTTAATACAGGGGCTGGTAAACTGTGGGGCCAGCATCAGGGCCCCGGCCAACTGCTTTTACAAATAAAGATTTATTGGAACATAATCGTGTTGACCATTTTCTTGTTGTCTTCTCGACTTCTGCCCTATCACTTCAGAGTGAAGAAGCTGGCAAAGATCACGTGACTACAAAGTCTAAGATATTTACTGCCTGGCCCCTAACGGAAACCGTTGCTGCCTCCAGCTCTTCTGCTCATTGCTGTAACTCACTAAATGATGACGCCACGATACATTCCCATCATCACAACTCCTGTAGCCAGGGATGCCTACCCTTGAACTTCAGGCTTGAAAACTAAGCTCAGGTCAGGATGAGGGAAGAGGGTTGATGGAAGAGTGTGTAGCTCGAGGAGCTATGGGGAGGGATCATAGGTGCCGAATCAAACCTGATTAGCAGAACTCTCACTTTCATCTCTCTCCATCATGCTTGGTCAACCAACCTTCACAAAGCTCATTATTATTATTAATTTTATTTATTTACTTTACATCCCACCTACATTTTCTCCTCTCTCCTCTTCTCCCATTCTCTCTCCCCCATCTCCACCCTCCAATCCACTCCTTCTCTGTTGCTGTCCAGAAAGGGTCAGGCCTCCCATGGGTATCAACAACACATGGCATATCAAGGTGAGGTAAGACTAAGCTCCTCCCCATGTAATAAGGCTGGGGAAGGCAACTCAGTATGAGGAATAGGTTCCTAAAAGCCAGTCAAAGTGTTAGGGACAGTCCCTGCTCCCACTGCTAGGTGTCCCAAAAGTAGACCAAGCTACACAACTGTCACACATGAGTAAAGGGTCTAGGTTGGTCCCATGCAGGCTCCCCGGCTGTTGAAGACTCTGTGAGCTCTTATGAGTCAAGATAAGTTGTTTCTGTGGGTTCCCTTGTGATGTCCTTGACCCTTCCCCCTACCACACTCTACCCCACCGGCTCATATAATTCTTCCCCCCTCTCTTCAGCAGGATTCCCCAAACTTGGCCCAATGCTTGCTGTGGGTCTCTACATCTGTTTCCTCTCTGAGGACAACTGGGGTAGTCACCAGTCTATGAGTATAGCAGAATATTGTTAGGCATCATTATGTTGACATTTTTTTTCTCTTTCTAGTCACATTTGGGTCTTTCCCAGGTCTCTGAGTCATCCTGCCTTTCCATTCTGGCACTTCTGGCAGTGCCAGGGGTGGACTCAGTCTCCTGGTCTGAGGCTGGACCAGTCACTGGCATGAGTCCGAGGCTGGACCAGTCACTGGCATGAGTCCGAGGCTGGACCAGTCACTGGCATGAGTCCGAGGCTGG
>NC_022022.1:6496702-6505680 GCF_000317375.1 Microtus ochrogaster
TCACTGGCATGAGTCCGAGGCTGGACCAGTCACTGGCATGAGTCCGAGGCTGGACCAGTCACTGGCATGAGTCCGAGGCTGGACCAGTCACTGGCGTGAGTCTGAGGCTGGACCAGTCACTGGTGTGAGTTTGAGGCTGGACCAGTCACTGGCACGAGTCCAATGCTGGACCAGTCATTGTCTGGCCACTCTCACACTTTTTGTGCCATCCTTACCCCTCTCTCTTCCCCACCCGCATGTCCTATAGGCAGGACAGACTGTAGGTCAGAGGCTGTGTGGCTGGGCCAGTGTCCTAAGACTTCCACTGGAAGTCCTGCCTGGTCACAAGAGATGGCCAGTTCAGGCTATGCATCCTCCATTGCTAGGAGTCTTATCTGTGATCCTCCTTGTAGATTTTCTACCTGACCCTGAAACGATTCTTGTTCCCAATCATCTCTCTCAGCATTCTCCCCATCTGGAACCTGATCCCTCAAGTTTCCATCTCCATCTGCCCCCAGCCCACCCACTAGATCTATTTCCCCTTCCCAGGGAGATCCATGTGTCCCCCCCTGGGCCCTCCTTGTTCCCGAGCCTCCCTGGATCTGTGGATTGCAGCAAGGTTATCCTTTATTTTACAGCTAATATCCATTTATTAGTGAGCACACACCATGTTTGTCTTTCTGGGGAGGGTTACCTCACTGAGGATGATTCTTTTCTAGTTCCGTCCATTTGCCTTCAAACTTTATAAAATCACTGTTTCTAACAGCTGAGTAATGCTCCATGTGTAAATGCACCACATTTTCCTTAGCCCTTCTTCTGTTGAGGGGCATCTAGGTTGTTTCCACACTCTGGCTATTATGAACAAAGCTGCAATGAACGTAGTTGAGCAAGTGTCCTTATGGTATTATTGAGCATCCTTTGGGTAGATGTCCAATAGTGGTCTACCTGGATCTTGAGGTAGATTGAGTCCCAATTTTCTGAGGAACCTCAATATTGATTTCCAAAGTGGTTGTATAGAAATTTCATTTTTTTGTAGTGGTCTCATTCTGTAATTATGAAGATCCCAACTTGGCATAAACATTTTTTCTAATTTCTAATCTCTTCACATGGAGGAGAAATAAATATTGCAATAGATGTGGCTAAAGGCAGAATCTTAACCACCTGCCTCTTGATTTACTCCACAGTTCGTTCTCATCAAAAAGTCCACCATAGATACGGTAACTTCTGTTCATATTTAACGGGTATACAGGCTGACTGGCTCCTTTTCCAGTTGACATTTTGAAGTTGTTAAACTGGTTTAACATGAATAAAACCTTACATCAAAAATGAAATGTCCATGGAAAACATCCTGGTGAGACCCAGGAACTGACACACCTCCTGGAACGGGAGTGCCCACTGTATGGGCCTGGCTGGCCTCAGTAACGGAGAGCTAACGGAAATGTTAATAAGGAAAGCAACTGGCAAAGAGCACATTGGCAATGGTTAATGTGCCTGGAATCCACCTACAGAAATGAATTCCTAGCGTGATCTGAGTCCTGGAGTAGGGGAGGCAAGCACCGTTTATCAAGTAAGAAAGTTGATGTTCTTAGAGTCACGGATAAGAAAGAATTTCTGCTTGAGAAGAGCCAGGAACTGAGGGCAGTTGGGGTGTTGACAAGGGACCGGAGATCAGGGCCAGGAAGAGGTTTGCTGAAGTTGAGGGGAGGGACATTCCCAGAGGCCAAGAGCCAAAGACTTCTGAGTTTCACAGACAAGAAAGGAGCGGGACACAATCCTTGTTCTAATTTCTTTTTGTGTTTATCTCTCTTTCTCTCTCTGTGTGTGTATACATGATTACATGTGTGTGTGTGCACACATGAAAGCATGCATGTGTGTGTGCACGCATGCGTGTGTGTGTGTGTGTGCGTGTGTGTGTATGCGTGTGTGTGTACACCTGTGGAAGTCAGAAGACAATTTCTAAGTTGATTTTCTCTTTCCAGCATGTGGGGCCCAGGAACTGACCTGTATTTATCAGGCTTGTCAGCAAGCGTCTTTATCTGCTGGGCCATCTCACCAGTCCAGGAACACATTCTTCCCTGGTCTTAGAAACTACTCCAATACCAAACAGGGTAGAAAAGGCAGGCAGAGGACAAGCCTGAGGCAAAAATCCCTTACCACACATTTCCACTCTCACAGGGAAGCTGAAAGAGTTGAGCTCAGAGAAGAAGAGTGGACAGTTGTCCCTGGAACAGTGGTTCTCAAACTTCCTAATGCTGCGACCTTTTAAAACAGTTCCTCATGTTGTGGTGATGCTCCAAACATAAAATTGTTTTTATTGCTACTCCATAACTGTAATTTTGCTACTGCTCTTAGTCATAGTGTAAATACCTGATATGCAGGATATCTGATATGTGACCCCTGTGAAAGGGTCATGCAACCCCCGAAGAGGTCACGGCTGGAAGCAGATAGAAGGAGGTGCCATCATGGGTACACTCCTATAGAAAGAATGAGTGCCGTAGCATAGCAAGGCAGTGGTAGCTCATGTCACCTGTTGTTTGTTTGTTTGCGTATTTACTTATTGATTTGAGCAGTGAGATGGTGGTGAATAGGGTCTCATGTGTCACAGGCTGGCCTCAAACTTGCCATATAACTGAGGAGGACCACGAACCTCTGACTTCCTGCTCTATCTCCCAAGTACCGAGGCTGCGTATTTGACAACACAACAGTTTGATTATGTGTTCTATAAGGAACTAAAAGAGAGGAGTCTGAAGGTCTCAGACACATGTCTGGCTTTTCAACAATTTATGATGCATTATAATCCAAGAATTACAGGAGAGGATTTTGAAGTCTTCAAAGAGTAAATGTTGTTGGAGCTGAAAATGCCAAATCACCTTGATTTGTTCATCAGCCATTTTATACATGTGTTGGATTGTCACACTAGAGCCTGTAAATGTGCATAATTATGATGTGTCAATCAGAAATAAAATGAAAAATATCCCCATATAAGAGAGCTTTGAGTCCAGTTTGGGGAGATAAAAGCAATAAATTGCATAAAACCCAGTGTTGTGCGGCATAGACTCTACAAACTCTAGGCATCCATAGGGTTTTGAAACATGTTTATAAATCAGCATTGAAGTAGAGGGGAGAAAACAGTGAAGGAATGGAGGCCCAGCCACTGGCAGATGTCTCCTGAGCCAGAGCCAGACCCTGACTCTATGACTCTCCAAACAAGTATCTTTAAACACAAAGGGGTGGGGCCACTGATCATTGTTTCCATCAATAGAAACAAAGTCCCCTTTTATGTTCTCGTGTTGGCTCTGCAAACACACTAAGTATAGCACAGTATTTTCCTTCTGTCTTCTGTGTCACTGTTTCTCCAGCCCTCTTAGCTGGAAAGCATGTGTCACACTCACCCACAGTAGAGATAACGAGATAACCTACCTGTATAGAGTTGCATAATCTTGCTCAAGATACGGTTCCTTTCAAAAAGGTCTTTTGGAAATCAACAGAAGGGCAGGCAGACTAGTGCTGTGAAGACGGACGTGGTAGTTGGAATGAGGATGGTCCACATTTGTTCATATGTTTGAAGTCATCAATTACATGCTTTATTTTATAAGTCTTGTTACAACAGGAGAAAAACAGCTAGGAAAAGTGGCTTCTAGCGTTTATTCCATATACTTTTTATAATTTTTCAATAACAAAGATGTGTTACACATACCATTTTGTGTAATATCTGTCTGTCTGCCTGCCGGTCTCCCTGGCCTTCCATCCATCTATCATTGGTATTTTGAGGCTGAATATTGGTTTGTAGTAACGTTGGTCTCAAATTCATGATCCTTCTACCTCACTTTCCCAAGTGCTAGGATTATACGCATGCACCACCATACCCAGCAAACACTATCCAAATACTTGGGAAGTGGAAACAGAAGACCAGGAGTTCAAGGCCAGCCTTGGCTATCCCACTAAGCTCCAGGCTAGCCTGGGTTATACAAGGAGCTGTCTCAAACAAAACACAAAAAAGATGGCCATTTTATATCTTAAGATGTTTGCACTGGAAAAACAAAGAAGAAATCACACAAAGCAATGAATGAAGCTAAGTTCCTGAAGATCCTGAATCCAAATATTAGATGCCTTTCTATTTATAGTAACATTTTTTTTTCTTAAAACTGAATTCAAAGGCTGGAGAGATGGCTGAGTGGTTAAGAGCGTTTACTGCTCTTGCAGAGGATGTGGGTTCAGCTTCTACCACCTACATCAGGCTATTTGCAACAGTCTGTAACCCCAGTTCCAGGCGACTCGATACCCTCTTCTGGCCTCTGTGGGCACCGGCATGCATGTGGTACACAGTCATGCATGCAGACAAAACACTCTTGTACACATAAAATAGAATTAAATACATCTACAAATGGCTTAGTAGTCTCTTGTTAAACTTATGAGTTAGTTGAGAGAGGCCTTAGTAAAACTGTTTGTTTTTGTTATGATGGATTCTTTCTATTTAGCCTAGACTGGCTCCAAGTGCTCATTCCTCAGAGTGACGGTGAGACTGTGTTCCTAGCAACACTGTATCTCAGAAAGCCAACAAAACAGGCAACGAGAGAAAAACAGAAAGGCACAAACTCCAATCACTTTTACTTTTATGTTGCTCCCTCCTCACCCCAGCCCTGCATAGAGGCCTCATTTTTGCCTCCCAGGATGCTTTGCAGTCGTCACAGAAACCAACCTGCTTCTGGACTCAGGATGGCTGCTCATTGGGTTTCTTTGGCCCAGGATTACCTCAGCCGCTTCCTCTGTGCCTCCCTAATAGTCTTCCAGGCTCAGTTTAAAACTCTCTCAGAAAGTGCTTCTTGGCCCCTGCAACTCAGGTGTCAGCGCACCTTGGTTATTGCTCTGCGGAAAGTGTCTGTGTCAGAGGACTAATACGGAAATACTGGTTACTTGGTGTTCAAGCCAACTGCAAAGTGACGGGGGGAGACACCATCAGGAGCTACTGTACGTGGCATGGCTGGTGACAGTGAAGACCTGAAGGGTTCATATGGCCTAGCACTGACACCGTTGCCATCGAATATTTATGACTCCTGTTCGGGTTAACCACTGTAGTCATCTCGAGCCCACAAGCTCTTTGAGAACAGGATCCAGGTTTTGTTCACAGACATACTTCTCACACTATAAATGCTTATAAATGTTTAGTGAATGAATGGGGTGGAAGCTGTGGCTAGCAATAAAGTAACCGTGCTTAAAGAGATGAATAGTGGGAGGTGGGCGGCCGGAGGGGGTGGGGTTTAGACAGCCAACTAGATCCTAGTGCAGTTTTATTCGGAATAGGATCAGGTTTTGCTGACATCCATGAAGAAGCTGTGATCAGGCTGGTGTAAGCTCCAGCAAGTTAGCCTGTTGACCCCAGGGTTAATGGACACCACCGAGTGCAGACACAGCAAAAGAAACAGAAAACAATGTGTTTTAACTCCACCACTGAAGTCAACCTGCAGGGCCTGAGTCTTTTCCCTTCCAGCTGGTGTTAGCACAGGTATTTTCTTTTCCAGTCTTCGCTTCCCTGCAGCACTGCTGCACCAATTATTTACATTGCTCTCCTCAGCATAAAACATCAGTCTGAGTAGACACCCCTCTGCCTCAAGCTCTGCCATCATGTGTACAACCACCTTGCCTCCCCCCCTG
Source organism: Microtus ochrogaster (assembly GCF_000317375.1). NCBI lineage: Eukaryota > Metazoa > Chordata > Mammalia > Rodentia > Cricetidae > Microtus > Microtus ochrogaster. The sequence goes on from NC_022022.1 coordinate 6,502,334, forward strand.
CCTTACAGTATCTCAGGGTTCTGCCATTATTTGAAATGTCCAGCAAACCTACTTCCACCCTGCCATTCAGTCACCATGGGAGAAAGCAACTCTGAAAGCTCCTCATGTCTTCTGTGCCCCATTGCCTGCCCTGCCAATTCACTGACAGTGTTGAGTGCCCATAGGGTTATTGTTCTTGCCCAACTACTGCCGGGCCCCTGTCTTTCATAGTGGGGCCCCTGGAATGCAGCACCGTACAGAAAAGGGAGCGGACACATGCTAATATAGTGAGTGTTAAGTTGTTGAGTGGATAGCTTGATGACAGGGTGGGTGGACAGGACTTCTAGATCTCCTCTTAACATTTCCACTCTGAGAGTTTCTACACCAGTGGTTCTCAACCTCCCTAATGCTGTGACCCCTTAATACAGTTCCTCAAGTCATGGTGACCCCACAATGTTGTGAAACACTGTCCTATACAATAAAAATTCTTGTCTTGTGCTTAAGCTCAGTCCCCATGCCTACTGAAGAGGAACCCTGGTTAAACACAGCCTCACAGAGCCCATGCCTCCTTATTAAAAAAAAAAAAACAACAACAACAAAACTCAAGGTGGTTGGCAAAGACTGAGTAAGTTGCGAGGCCATTTGGCTTACGGCGAATTCCATGCAGATGGGCATGGATTCTGCAAACAACAGGAGCTCTTCACTTCTAACCTTAGTATCGCAGGGTTCTTCTCTTGTTGGGGTGTCAACAGTTTCCAACGCCAAGCGAGAAGCAATGGCATGGGGCCTTCTTATCCCAGGTCACCTGTTAGCTGTAGTGTTATTCATGTTTCTCCATCAATTCAGATACAGGTTTGTCTTTAAAACTCAGGGACAGAAATACATTGAGTCTTTGGAGTGTTGGGGTGAGTGGGATCGCTGAGTCTGGCTTTTCCTACCACTCATGGCTTCCTCCTCTTCTCTGCCTTGCGGATCAGACATCCCAGTTAGATGAAGCCTATCCAGTCTTAGGCGTTTGCTGTGGGAAACAATGCAAGCAGGAGGCTATTTTAGGGACAGCCCTTAATAAACAACCGGGTACATCCCGGTGATAGCACTCTTCATCAACACCCCGCCCAATTCCTTTGACCACATGGGAAATACTTTCACTTTCCATTCCCCCAAAGTCTCTGGGGAGCAAGATATACTTTAAAAATATGAACATGCTAACGAAAACCCCACCTTCATAAAGTGCATGTCAACAAGAAGCTGCCTTTGGAAAAGCCTTGTACAAAACACATTGCCCACAGACAGCGGCGTTCCTTGCAGCTGCTGCTGCTGAAGTCTTCTTCGGGTAGAGTCAATCAGTGCTCTCGGTTGCGTATTTCAAAAGCTGACGACTCTGTTAAGCTCTCGGGCAGAGCCCTGAGGAGGACATGGTCACTAACCTCGTTTTGTTGGAATAGCTGATGAAGTTTAAGTCATCTTTTGAGAAGGAAATAAAGGGCTAAAAAAGAGTGAGACATCTCAGAGGTGACGCTGAGCTTAGTCACTCTCTCCTGCCACCGCGGGGCTACGCTCTCCGTCTGTGCATTTGGGTGGGATGAAAAGGAGCTGCCCACACAAAGGCTGGCCTGCAGTTGGAATGCTGACACCAGGCTGAAGATGGGGGTGGGATGGTGGGGTGGGGTGTGTGTCCCAGTCTGCCATGGGATGCTTGCAGCTCTTGGGATTTAAGAGAGAAATGCTAAATGAGGAAACAGAACCTAGACCGCATAGTGCCCATTAATAAGCCAATCAAACTAATAGGAATTTTAAGGCTTAAACATCATTTTTCAGGGGCTGGAGATGTAGCTCAGTTGGGAGAGGCCCTGTGTTAAAAAAAAAAAAAAGACTTTCTCTAAGCAAATGAATCTCTAGAATAGTGAAAACACAGCTGCGCTCACCTACCAGCGAGGCACTGACTGGTGGTGTCTGGCTCAATTCAGTTCTTCACGGTGACCAGCGATTGGCTCACTGCACGCAGCTGGACCCCTCACCCCCAAGGCTGGTTATGGAAGAACAATGTGTCTCCCAAGGAAAAGTTCTTGCTTGGTGGCTGCTGATCACAGAAACCCACCCTTCTGTGGCCCCTTGTTCTTCCCTCCCTCTTCTCTGAAGGGTATTGCCACGTGAACACACAAAATAGCTCCAACTCCCTGAGGTCACCTGGAACAGTTTCCGCCGTGATAAGATAAAAGCAAAGTGGCAGGGGAGGGGGGTTGACTGATTCACATGACAAAGGGGTGGGGGAGACAAACAGGACAGATGTGCTGAGCTCAAAGAACTGTCTGCTCCTCCTGTCTCTTCTTGACTCTGCACACAGGTTAGACCTTCTAGCCAGGTCAGCTATGTGCTGTCTTATTTTTTTTAAAATAAGAGTGCCAAGTACTCCTTTTTGAAAAACTGTTTTATTTATTTTATGTGTATGAACGTTTTGCCTATATTTAAGCATGTGTATGTGCCCATTGCCTATAGTTAGATGAGGTTATTAGAGTCCCTGGAACTGGAGTTACAGGCAGTTGTGAGCCACTGTGTGGGTGCTGGGAACTGAACTCGGGTTCTCTGGAAGAGCAGCCAGTGTTCTTAACCATTGGTTCATCTTTCCAGTCCTTTGTGTTCTAGTTTTGATTAGCACATCTAACATATCACACACACAGACACATGTGGGGTGGGGGGGAGAGAGAGAGAGAGAGAGAGAGAGAGAGAGAGAGAGAGAGAGAGCGCTTTCTTTGACTTGACTGTGGTCCACTCCTTGGCTTCCCTTCCACTGTATATGTAGCTTTAACGATGTGTGCATGGGACAGCAAACTGTCACTTCGTGTGTGCATGAAGTGCATTCACCCGCACTTGAAGGGCAACTGTCTTGTCTCGTCCTGGTGTCTAGTTCCCTGACAGCCTACAGCTAGACTCTAAAAGCAATCACTCTGCAATAGTCAGTGGAGGGAAAACCCGTGTTGTTTTCCCCAACAGTACTAGAGAAGCTTCAGTATGCCTCAGCTCTTGGGAATGATGATAAGCAGACATGTAACAGAGTCGGCTGGTCTAAGTGTTTTCTTTTGACTAAGAATGATCAGGATTTTTGCCACTAGAACTCTTGATGGACATGTAGAAGCAGACAACAACTAGCCCAGACTCTCCCACAGGGAGTCTTTCAGGCCACTAAGAAGAAACACTAAAAATTGCCAGGCGTGGTGCTGAAGGGCTGTAGCTCTTATTTTTGGAGGCAGAAGCAGCAAAATCTTGAATGCAAGGCCAGTCTGGACTGTGTGATATACTTGCTTCATACACACACAGACACACACACACAGACACACACACACAGACACACACACAGACACACACACACA
>NC_022022.1:6505780-6514306 GCF_000317375.1 Microtus ochrogaster
TGGTCCAGCCAGGCTGATGGTGCACAACGTTAATCCAACACTGAATGTGGTCCAGCCAGGCTGATGGTGCACAACGTTAATCCAACACGTGAGAGGGCAGAGTAGGCACACATTTGGGAGTTCAAGACCAGCCTGGTCTGCAGACCAAGTTCCTAGTAAATGAGAGGGACATAGTGAGGCTGGAGAGCAAGAGTGAGAGGGGAAGAGAGAGAGAGAGAGAGAGAGAGAGAGAGAGAGAGAGAGAGAGACAGAGAGAGAGAGAGAGAGAGAGAGAGAGAGAGAAGAAATAAATAAATGTTAAAATAAAAATCCCACACAAAATAAAGTGGGACTCAAGAAGAAAACTAACAGAAAGCTTAGTGACTCTCACCTAAAATTCTATCTATTGGGGAGACTGAGACAGGAGGATTACAAGTTTAAGGCTGGGAACTATAGTGAGATTCTGCTTTAAAATAAAACATAACAAAAAGGGGTAGCTTGGTAGAGTGTTTGTCTGGCTTGTGCAAGACCCTGGGTTCAGTCCCCCACCAAATAAGCAAAAATTACCTACCCCAAAGAGAGACGTTTCTGGTCCATTTCCGATTTACCTCCCGTCTTCCTCTTCAGAGGGATTCCTACCTCATTCTTTGACTGGAGTGTGGTAGGAACTTCGGAGAGCCGCCTTCTTGGGATGCATGATTTCAGCCATCACTGGTCACTGCATTTTAGAGAACAGAACTCATCAACACTCTAAGCCTTAGCCCTGGTACCATCTCTTACAGAAAGGCTCAGGGCTGGTTCATTTTCTAGTCTTCACCTGACCAGCCCCTTCTACCTCTACCAGGGCCAACCAGAAATAACTGTCTGGTGTTGAGGACTAAGGGCTTGGCTTTTGGATGTGAGACCATCCAAAGTGACATCCTAGTGACAGCTCTTTTAACTAGTGCGACCTGGTTTAGCGATATCAACTAGGTCTAATTATGAACAGCACCTCTTGCACACTCAGAATTGCTTCATTTACACGACAAATTCTGTGGTCATCCTGCTCAAAAGGGGGTCAACTCTTCCTTCCCTCAGGCGTGGATGGCACAGAAGGAGGAAAACTGATCTAGACCAGAGCTTCTCAACCTGTGGGTTGTGATCCCTTTGGGGGTTGAAAGACCCTTTCACGGAGGTTGCATATCAGATGTCCTGCATATCAAATATTTACATGACAATTCATAACAACATCACAATTACAGTTATGAAGCAACAATAAAGCAATTGTATGGTCGGAGTCAGCAAAACATGAGGAGCTGTATTAAAGGGTCGCATCGTTGGGAAAGTTGAAAACCACTGCTCAAGCCCCAGGAGCCTGTCTTCCCAGGATCAGTTTTTTTTTTTTTTAATTTTCGAGACAGGGTTTTTCCGTAGCTTTTGGTTCCTGTCCTGGAACTAGCTCTTGTAGACCAGGCTGGCCTCGAATTCACAGAGATCCGCCTGCCTCTGCCTCCCAAATGCTGGGATTAAAGGTGTGCGCCACCACCGCCCGGCCCCCAGGACCAGTTTTTAACTCTCCTATCTCTGCTGTCATCGTGCATGGGGCAGAGAGTGCTTTGTAGGCTGCCTTGTATCAATGTATTTGACAGTTTATCACTTAGGTTTTCTGGTGACAGGAAGACAGGGCACCTTGGAGCCAGGCTGTCATTCCTTCCTCTCTTCTACAGCAGTGAGTCTCAGACGCCCCTTTCTTTAGATTCCTTGTGAACAAGTGGCCACCGATCCCCTAAAATTCCAGCATCTGTCTTTAGATTCCTTGTGAACAAGCGGCCACCGATCCCCTAAAATTCCAGCATCTGTCTGTGGCGACATCTCAGACTCTCCTTTCAAATGTTGACTTGACACTCTCCGTTCAGTCCCTTGGTCATCACGTCACAAGGATCCAGTTCCTGACTCTGGCACAGAGCAATCCCTCCTGCTCTCTCCCATCCACAACTCAGCCAGTTGCTACACTACAACTTCTCCTGTCCAGCTACACAGCACTTCTTAACTGCAAGGCACGGAACTTAACTCAGAATAGCTGGAGCCCCAGGTTCTGGCTCATGAAAACAAAGAAGCCTATGGGTGTGAAGCTTCAGGTATAATCCCAGCAATATCATAAAGACTTTTCTGGTACTTTCCCTGTCCCTTTCCTCAGTTTTGATTTTTCTTTTTCAGAGAAATGGGGTTTACCGAGTTTAATGAAGGCAGATTTGATAACATGGTGGATGACAGGGGGCTTATCCCCAAAAGTTACAGGATTAAATATATCCCCAGTTGTCATTTCTTGAGCAAGTGTTAGCATTGGAGAAGGCCTCTAAAGCAACCCTGCTCTTTATAACCCTCACCACCAGTAAATCCTACCTTGTGTCCACCTAAAATAACTGTAACAATAATCATAGTAATAAAAACCACAAGAGCTATTTGCTCTGAAGATGATGTTGGCTAATCTTTCCAAGCCCAGATCCCCTCTTGGAAAGATGAGGATGAGAATAGCTATTTATTGTACTTCAAGATGGAGAAGTAACAGAATGAGCAGTGTTGGGGACTGCAGACCACCAGACCGCGAGTTTCTTGTAAACAACTTGTTTTCCTCTGCTCTGAGCAGCCTACAGCTGCTCTGAACCCCAGATCCTGATGGCGGGGGGAGGGGGTGGGTTCTAATAAGACTACAGCTGAAAGATCCCGAGAGCTGGGGCATGGCCAGGGCCTTATATAAGCTGCCCGAGTACAATAAAGGAGGCATTATTGTCTCAAGAATGTCCCTGAGTCCCACCTGTCTGTCTGTCTCTGCCTGTGTTTGTGTGTTTTTAAATTTTCAGCCTAGTTCCCGTAGCGCATATCAAGTAGAGCATGGAACAGAACTGATGTAGTTTTACAGAGCAGGACCTGGCAGCACAGGCTGGTCATCCCAGATTCTCCGGAGACCGATGCAGGCAGAGCATAAACGTTCAAGTGCCAGACACAGCCTTGAAATAAAAAGGAAAAAGATTGTGTGGGGATGTAACTCAGTTACAGAGTACTTGCCTGGTATTCAAGAGGCCCCTGTTCAATGCCCACAACCGGAAAGAAAAATAAAATGCAAGGGTAAGGGGAAATATTTATTTAAAGATAAGTAAAACAAAAATTCTTGGAAGCTTTGACTGTTCTGAAGTTGTGTACGTTTTAAATCTATCCTTCCTCTAGCACCAAGGAGGCTGAATCTCTCCTTCCTCTCATTCTTCATCTTCCCCTGGGGATGTGGAGGGCAGGGAAGGGAGTGTGAGCAGGGCGAAAGGAATGCCATTGCTGTCTGCTCTCAGACTCTGCGCCTCACGGTGGGAATCCGCACTTCCTCATTTCAGGGTCAACATCACCAATCAGGCTGCACTGCAGGAATCTGCTAGTCAGTCCATCACTAACACACTAGATGGTCCTCCCTCACCTTTCCTCTCTCCCTCTGTTTTTACCATCTGCCATTCTTCTCTAGCCTAGATCCGAATATCTCGAGCAGCTCTGTGCATCTTGAAAGTCAAACAAGGAGCATTTCATGAATGACACTTTGTTTTGAGCCCGTTCCCATTGATGCCACCATCCTTCAGAGACAAAGTTCACCCCAAGTCTGTTTCTTCTTTCTCATATTTATTCCCATCCTTAAGAGCAGCACTTTTCAACCTGTGGATCAAATGAAACTTTCACAGGGGTTGAGCCTTTGGGAGTCAAGTGACTTTTCTTTTTTAAACAGGGTTTGCCTAAGACTGTCAAAAAAATACAGATATTTACATTACCATTCGTAACAGTAGCAAAATTACAATTATGATGTATCAACAAGAATAACTTAATGGTTGGGGTCCCCACAACATGAGGAACTGGATTAAGGGGTCACAGCATTAGGAAGGTTGAGAATTACTGAGATAGAGGGACAAAAGGGCTTATGGGAAGACCAGAATGTTCTGAGAACACAAATTCCGATATAGAACTTCTCATGTTGCTGGACTTGGGTGCAGTGTAATGATTGTGTGAACTATATCTTGTCACCTGGGGTGTGGGCTCTTGAAGCTAACATGTACCTTTAATTACTCAATGAATAACCTGAGGAGGACCTCACAGACCCTTGTCAATCTGGAAGAAAAGTACTACTCTTATGGCTAGTGTCCTTCTTGGCATCCCCCAGAACACACACACACACACACACACACACACACACACACACACACACCACTCTACATATAGTGACCATTGCAGGTTTCTTAGGACTTAGTTACATCAGTGAGGTCACTATTGAAAATTATAAAGGCATAAGTATGTTTAAAATAACCCCCCCAAACTTCCCCAAAGTAATGAACTAATGTCATTGGAAACAAACAAACAAACAAAAAAAAAGAAGGGGCAAGTTTGATGAGGTGTGCTGGAGGTAATGAGTCAAATTTCAGCATCATCAACAAAAGTAAGAAATATAGGGGGGTGGTGTTAGAGGAAGGGGCACAAATAGCTTCAGTGAGGGCAGAATAGACAGTGTTCAGTGCTGCCAGCCAGCCTACTGCCTTCTCAGACTGAGCCCCACAAGGCTATGTGATGTAACAAACGACTGTGAGTTTTTCCCTAGGGGAAGAGTGAGAGGCTTTTTTACTGGGATGTTCCGAGGTTGCAAGTGTAAAGGAGCAGAATGTTGTGTGACGAATTTAGATGGATAGTCAACAGATCAACCAGGACTTCTGGGAAGTAAACAATCCTATCGACTTGCTTGACATCTTGAATTAAACCAGCCACCCTATCCCCATGACTAAAGGTCTCTAGAATGATTGCAGCTTTTTGGAAGACAATCTGTTCTTTACACAGACTAAAGTCCTCACTCAAATGTCCCTGCTTATGCAGATTCAAAATGTGAAATGACAAAGGAAATGACAGATAATTGTGACCTTCTAATCATGTACATATGCATGTATTACCCATGGCAGGGTCTTGCTAGGTAGCCCACGTTGGCTTTGAACTCCACACCCTCATGCCCCAGCCTCCTGGGTGGAGCCATGACATGGGGCTCTTGTCAGATTATATTTTGAGTTGTCTAAGGACAACTCTTAGGACTTGTCCTTTCCTGGACTGGTTCATCATGCCCTCCACACCGTCCTGGAAACTGCAGCTTTTAGTCATTTAGTTCTTATGTTGCCCTGTCTTGACTTTCCACAGGGGTTCTGATCCCCATAGACTGATGGGAACTCATGGTAGACCTTGTTAGGCTGGAAGCGGAGTCCTTCGCTGGGAGCCAGTGTCCTTCCCCACCCAAACACACATTCATGGGGTGTGTCCCTGGGCTGGGAAAGCTGAATCCTAAAGGATAAGACAGAAAGTCCGGAATGTTCCTAACTCAAGGATTTCACATTATCTACTTCATGAAGTTTATTTTCTATCTCTCAATTCAATTAATTTTCTTGAAAAGAAGCCTGGGCGGAGGCCAACAGTGGAGGAAAGGGATGTCACCAAGCCAGGATCTGGGAATGATCAGCTCCTCATGGTTTTAAGGACAAAGTGCCAAGACCTTAAGGATCTGAATTCCAGAAGAGTAGTCAAGTTCTCTTCTTGAACCACCTGCAGCTGAATCCTGACTGTGGTTCTCAACCTTCCTCAGGTTGTGAAACTTTAATACAGTCTCATGTTGTGGTGAACCCCAGGCATAACATAATTTTCATTGCTACTTCATAACTGTAATTTTGCTAATGTTATGGATCATAATGTAAACATCTGTGTTTTGTGATTGTCTTAGGTGAGCCCTTTGAAAGGTTGTTCGACTTCCAAAGGGGTGGCGACTAGCAGGTTGAGAACCACTGGGTTAGAGAAACGGGATGTAGATGGACAGAGCACTTGCCTAGCATGCAGGGGGCTTTAAGGCAGAGCCTTGACACACAAGAGAACAAACAAAACAACAAACTCGGTTTGGCACACGCCTGACAGCTGAGGAAGGAGAATCGCGGAGAGTTGTTCAGGTGAGTGCCTGGCCAGGCTGGGTATCAGAGTGTGTCCCCATCTCAGTCTCCCATTATGGAAGACCACCTATTAGAGGAGGAAAAGTTTACTTAAAGAGAACCCATCACAAACTTCATTTCTAAAGAAAAGGCCGCTTGCATCGTGCGCACAGGGTAGCAAGCGGGTACGTGCAGCATGCATCTGAAGGACCGCGGCTCTGTCAGCGGCGTCCGGTGGGTCAGCCATCAGCCGCGCGCCACTCCAGTCCAGCATAGTCCAGGGACGCAACGAGCGCCCCTCCTCCAGTCCTGGGGTCCGAGTTGGGGCCCCTGCAGCTGCTGCGGTGGCAGGAAGTCCCCGCGAACTACAAATCGAGGCATGCTGGGAACATTCCCCGCTCCTCCCAGGAAATGTCTTTTGTCCAGCCCCACAGGAAGCCCCAGCGAGGAGGCAGCGGGCAGCTAGCCCGAGTGCCAGCCCGCGGCCGCTCCGCCGCCGCACCAGGCAGACGCGCGGGCGCCAGGCTCCGGCTTTGCGCTCGGAGCCGCCCGGCGCATCGCAGGTAGGAGCGCCGCTGCGTCTCGGCGCGCCCGCTTCGGGGATGGGGAGCTGGGCACTGGGACTGACCATCTCGGGGGTTGGGATGTCTGCTGTGGCTGCGCTGCCGCGCGAAGCTATGTCCCACACACTGGACCGCGGTCTGCCATCCCGTGGGCTCAGGAACCGTGGACGCATGAGGAGCCCTCGCATTCCTAAAGCGAGCATTTGGGCTCAGAGGTGAGGGGCGGGGAGGAAGAGGTTGAGACTGCGCTGATAGAGCGAGTGGGACCGTCCCACGGACCACCGAAGGGGGCATCAGAGACCCTGGGAGACCAAACCCAGGGAGGAGCTTGCCAAGCGAGCAGAAGGTGAAGGGCTTTGTGTGCAGCGGTGCACCAGCTGAGATCGCGCTCCCTTTGCCTGCTCTGTCAGCGCCCCCCAGCCCTGCTGTGAGGAAAGGGGATGAGGGTGGGGACTTTGCGAGCAGGTTAATTTGGGTCCTTGTGAAACGTCTGTCTGTTCCCCTATCCTTTCATCTGTCTGCCCGACTCGGATTATCGCAACCCCTTACCGTTTAGGGGCTGCGATCAGACCGGGCAAAAGGCACAATGAGGACCTGCGGATGGAAGGCAGGGCTAGGCAGCTGCTGGTAGCCCAAGAGGGGTCGTTGTCTGGCGTTGCTAGAATCCCCAGTTATAAATGTTCACATTGGCTTGTCCTGAACAGGCGGTGGACAGAGCTGGAACCTGCAGCCAGAGGGCTTGTCGAGGCTCAGGTGGCCCGGGGTGAGGCATATGTTGGGACGAGGGAGGGGGAAGAGAAGCAGTGACACACGGGCTCTGGGTGTATCTTACAGTCAGAGGACACAGTAGCGGGCCTCTAGAATGGGACTTTACGACTTCCTCTGGGACTTTCCATGATTTTCCATTTTCTTACCCCCCCCCCCCGGGAATCAGCTGCCCCTCCACATGAGTTTGAGACATACTTTAATTTGATGGCTCTGTAATCCTGCCTGTTGAGTCAGGCACAGTTCGCTGTCAGCATTCCCAGAGAGTGGGTCTCTCCCCCAAGAGACTGTTGTGGTAAACGCGGCGAGACAACGGCTAGCAAGTCCGTGGTCTCTGAGGGCTGTGGTGGACAAGTGGGCAAGTTTGCACACAGCTGGAGTGAGACGCCTGTACGGATATTCACCTGCCTCTGTTGCCTTTCTGCTCTTCCACGGATATCCAGATGTGTACCCCCTCCCTTAAGAAAACGCGCCATTATTACTTAATGTACAATACACTTTAAAGCCAAATGAATGTCTCTTGAGAAGGGAGGAGGGATTACCTGAAGTTCACAGGAGGAAGGATGCTCTGGACCCTGGGTAGGTAAATGGCTTGAAGGGGGAGACAGGTTTTCCACCTGTGTTACTAGTTAAATGAAACATGAAGGAAGTTGGAATGAACCAACTGGAGGTGCCAGGCAGCCAGTGTTGTTAGGATCAAATGAAGAAAGAGGCTTTTATTGAAAAAAGTCTCCAGTTGCTCACACTGACTACGTGTGTTGGAGGTAGGAGCCTTGGAGGAAAGTTGATGGTCCAAGAGAGAAGGACATAACCTGTTGACTGAACCAAGGGGAAGTCCAAAGACTGCCTCCTAGAGCATGCAGGAGACAAACGTGATGTCATTCAAAAACTACCGGGGCTAAGGAGCAAGTGGCAAGAAATCAGAAAACTCAGAGGATGGAGCTGGGTTGAAGGGACCAGGGTGGCCTCACTGGAGGCAGCACGTCTGAGGCTGATGGATTTGCATAACATTCCTTTGCCTCCTGCCAAAAGCTCTTTGGATTTCTCCGGAATCCGCTTGTCTGCCTAATATTTTCTTCTCCTGGGGGAAGGAAGGAGAAAGTGTAAAAGTTGGTTACTAAAAAGGATACAGTAAGACAAGAAAGAGCTTGTCTGTTTCCAAAGGGAGACAGCACAAAGCCCGGTAGCACGCAGCAGTCCAGGTCGCAGCTCCGTGTGGGTGACTTGAGAGCCATTTGAGACGTTCTCTCTGAGGTAGCACG